>NW_020955254.1:19923-73605 GCF_003031625.1 Empidonax traillii
AATAAAGTCAGTTTTTGGCCTCAAGCAATACTAGGATTTAAAATAGGAACTACTTTGAAGAAACATGAAGTTGCACCCAGCCTCTAGGTTATTAAATGTGTTTTCTCTCTCTGGCTTCCTAAATGCATCTCATTGTTTAATGGAATTCTAACTGTAAGATTTAGTTGTAGACATTTCAGCTGGACTTCTTTAGAAATATATAATGATGCACCCACAGGTTCAAAACACTAGTGGATTGGGGGTTGAGGGGGTGGGGGGAAGAGAAAGAAAATATATTTACTTCCAGATCCCCAAGATGAATATACAAATTATTTCAGGAGAAGCAATAGTATACCTGGGGGATGGGTCATCTCAGAGACCTAGTCAGGACAAATTGGGCTTCAACATTCAAGGTTTTGCTTTCAAGCAAAAGTTTGTGTAATTCGCAACAGAGAATAGCCTGCTCTTTTAAAGCACATTGATAACATCATAAATGTTCCAATTCCAGCAAGCCTGCCTTTTCAGTCTATTCAAGATATTCCTATAACTAAGATCCATTCATGAATGTTGGCACTTTAAAACTGATCATCTGGTTACGAAGGCAAAGCAACCCTTTGAATCACCAAAACATTATTACCCACAACTCGGAATTTTACTGTTCACTTTACATGAGTTTAAATCAGATTGTCCACGAGGTGTGTAGTGTTCCTAGAAGACTCTGGATTCTGTGGTTACATTAAATAAATTCTTTTGCAAAAGACAGTCATATACTATGGTGGTATAAGCTGTAAATTAAATTAACAAAAATAAAGACAACATATATTGCTTGAGTGTCATGGATGCAATTATAAAAATACCCTCTTGCAAAGAAAAAAACAAAGGAATAAAAGTGAAAGAAGACTATTTCTATTTTACTTTAAGGAGGGGTAAAGGCAGCTCAGCTAGGACAGTTGAAGGCATGCTGAGTGGACAACAAGAAAGATGAAGATCCACAGCCAGTCTTTGTTTTATAATAATTTCACAGATGGAAGGTTTCAACTTCCAGAACTGTAAGTTTATCCTTTTTTATATCTTTTTAACTTCTTTTGTGTTCAATTAAAAAAACTTTTAAAAGGTTTGTTTAATTATTTCAATCTTTTCTTTTTAAGAAGTGTTTCAGCATTTTTTTGTTCGTGTAGGCTTGTTCCAGAATGCTAATATCTTCTCTCTCAGTTATACTCCAACCCCAAGCAAAATCATGTTAGAGCAAGTAGTGCTTTCTGAATGAAAGTTTTATTTTCACATACAACCAAAATGAGTTATATTACACCTGCACAAATGATGTTTCCCTTATTTTATGAAATGGAAGACAGCCAAGTTCTACAGCATTTCTGTAGGTGCAGAGTTTCTTTTCACACGCCTCTTCCCAGCATCACCTGCATCAGTGATTTGGGTGTTCCCCTCAGGTAAGTAAAAATTTAAGCATGTTAGTACTGAGATTGGCCACACCTAGAGATAATACATTCTTTTTTTTTTTTCCTTTTTTTTTTTTTTTTTTTTTTTTTTTTTTTTTTTTTTGACAATGATTATGTAGTGAAATATGACATAATGATCTATGATAGTTATTTTTTGAACTTTGCATAACTGTTTGTTGCTGGGTGTCAGGGGTAGCTGATGCTATTATACAGAGATTTCCAGAAGCATAGCATGACAAAACTAGGCAGTAAACAATAGAATGCACTAAAGAAATGGAAAGCTGAATGTGCCCAGTAGTCCAGCTAGTTCATTATCTTGTCTCTAGCCCTCCATAGTAAGACAATTAAAAAGGAAAGGGCAAGAAATGCTGCAGAGGACTGTGATTTTATTATCATCTTGTGTTGAAGTCCACAGGTAGAGTGGGATGTGGAACACCAGTTTGCAATGACCATGCTTTATCTTCTTGAGCAATGAACTTCAGTTTTTGCTCGCCTCAACCCAATACCTTTTGCAGCAGTTGGCACACATGCACACAAACCCCCTGCCCCTAAATCCAGCTCCACAGTGGGAGAGTTTGTCTATCTGAGATGTAAAACAATTCCATCCTAGTAAATTTTTCTGTCTATTTTTCTGCTTTAAACAGCTTTTGTTTGGTTAATTGGTGCTGCAGGCAGATAACCAATTTTCTCCTGTGGAGGGATTAGCAGAATTCCATTGTTGAGATGTTCTAATTGTTAATTTGCATGCTTGAGAAAGATTATAGTTTTGATTGTGAAACCTACCAGGGTTGATTTTTTTTTCACTGAATATAATAGAGGAAATAGTTTTTTGCACTTAATAAATATCTAAGCATTATCAAGCATTGGACAACATCAAACACAATTATGAAGCATATTTAAAGAACAAATATCCCTAATTCTCCTCTTTGGGAACAATTCATGTCCAGTTCCATCTCCAGAGGAAGTTAGATAAACCCTATAGTTGGAAAGTCCTCTAAAAGCTCTTAAGCTGATGAAGGATTGCAGTATCCCAGCAAATATCATTCCCACCACTATTCTCAGTTCATATACTCTAGGAGTTTCTCTTCTTTGTCTTTGCCCTTCTCTTCACAGTGAAAAATAAAATAAGGTTGAGTTATTAGCTTGACCTGGATACTTGGAGGTAAAGTCCTGCGGAAGGTGAGGCACTTTGAAGTTTTCATACAAATGAATGTGATGTAATAAACTTGTTGGGATAAGATGGGAACTTCATTCTTCATATATGCCTGGCAGCTCATCAGAAAATTATTATCTTATCAGGTCTGGGAATTTTATCCCATTTAGCTAACTTTGGCTAACATTTCTTCTACCATTAGGCACTGTTCCTGGAAAATGCAAGAGAAATTTAAGCTTTCTCTTTAGGAGAACATTGACACATTTTTATTGCTGCTGCTTTGCAAAGAGATGTGGCACCAACATTGTCCTCATATGATATCAATTAGTATTAATTTTAATTCCTTCTTTACTCCATTGCTTGTGCTCCATTAGTATATGAATAGTGACAGGAGAAGATCTGCTCTTTTGAATTTCTGATGCAAAAGGTCCTGCTCCCCTGTGTTTTTTTGGAACCTTTTGCAGCTGTGATGAAAGATTGCAAAGCTACTGCAAAATGTTCTCACATGAAAAAATATCTTACTAGAGTAGTGGAACTCATTACATGAGACAGTGTTAAGTTAAAATTATCTCCACTTTTTGGATAACTAAAACATTTTGAATGTTACAATCAAGTTCTGCAGATGAGTGGAGAGTACCCGGACAAGGTAGCAGAGGGTACCAAGACAACACAAGAAATGTCAGAGGGAAGATGAATCAAGTGCATGAATCAACAGCTGCTTTATTCAGGAGTTAGATAATTCAAAATGCCTTAGTGATGCCAGAAGGCAGTTACTGCCTTCTTCTGAGCCCAAGAATTGAAAAATAAAAAATGGTATTTAGGAGACTTTTTTCCTTTTATTTTCTCTTGCTCTTTTCTTCGGAGGTCTAAAGTAAGAAAACAGACTTTCTGCAGAGTTTTCTTCATGATCAAAGGAAGAATGTTAAGAATAAAAATATGCATTGGTTTAAGTGAAGAGATCCTAAAACCCCCATACAAAGCAATATTTGGATAATTATATACTGGTGAGCACTCCACAACAAAAGTTTTGGGTTTTTTTAGCTGACTAAGAGAAAGGGGGAAAAAAAATGTGAGGATTAAAGCAAACCAAATGAAACAAAAAGTTTCATACAAACATTGACAGATACTTTGTTTTCTGCCTTTGTTACATAACATAAAACAAGAGAAATGTGTCTGTGAGCATTATAAGTTTGACTGATGATTGCATTAAGACCTTTCGGGGACTCACCCATTTTATTTATTTTAAAATCATGGAATGAATCATAGAATAATAGATTAGTTTGGGTTGGAAGGGACCTTTAAAGATCATCTAGTTCCAACCCCCTGTCATGTGCAGGGACACCTTCCATTAGACCAGGTTGCTCAAAGACCCATCCAACCTAACCTTGAACACTTCCAGGGATGGAGCATTCACAACTACTCAGGGAAACCTGTTCCAGTGTCTCAGCAGCTTCACAGTAAAGAATTTCTTCCTAGCATCTAATCTAAACCTGCCTTCTTTCAGTTTAAAGCCATTCCCTCTTGTTCTATCTACAGACTCTTGTAAAAAGTCTCTCTTCAGCTCCCTTGTATTTTAAGGTTCTCTCCCTGGAGCCTTTTCTTCTCCAGGCTGAACGACCCCAGCTCCCTCAGCCTGTCTTCACAGACGAGGTGCTCCATTCTTCCAGCCGTCTTCATGGCCTCCTCTGGGGTCTTTCCAACAGGTCTACATCCTCCTTGTACTGTCAACTCCAGAGCTTTATGCAGGTCTCCAGGTGGGAATTAGTCACTATGTTACAGTTCACATTTTGTACTGATACCGAGACAGTTCACAGGTTACCATTTATGAGATCACTTCCCTAAAATAGGAATTTTTGCTAAAAATAGGACAAATATAGACCTCACTATATACTCTTCTCCCATTAGGTGGAAGAGCTATAATAGTAGACTATAATTTAGGGCTATAATTTAGATTATCCAAATCTGAAATGATAGTGAATAGCACATGGTAGATAAAACCCCAAAATCTCCACTCTCAATATCTTAGTCACTAGGATGTGGCTGAAGTGGTGTGGCCCTTGTTAAAATAGAAAAGCCCCAGTAGTCATGAAGCTGAGCAGTGTTAAGGAATTGTCCATTTCAACCAGTGGTGCAAAAGGTAAGTCCACATCTGGACTCTTGGAAACAATTGCTATTTTCTCATATTAATTCAAGACTTTTCGAAAATGATTCCAGATTAAGCAGACTCTTTAGTCTTTGACTTCACAAAGAACATAATTCAACAATTACTATTATTAGAATGTTTGCCTATAACAGCCCCAGAATAAACTTAAACTGTTGATAAGTTTTATTTTCAGTTTTGACTGCTTAATGTGATAATAATTTACTAATCCTCAGTGCCCACAGAACCATGATTGTGAAACTGTGAATGAGTTTACGACACAGTCAGAGGAGATATTTACAGACTGGGTCATAAGGTTGTCTTATTTTTCAACTTCAATAGCTGTAGGATATCTGAGACTCCAATGATTGATATCCTTCATAGCATTCTGAGAAGAAAAATTAAAAACTACAGATTAGGATGAAGTAAGTTTTCAACCAAGCAAGTCCATGATAACCTACTAACCTCTAAATTGCCTTGAATTATATGAAGTTTTGACTCAATGTTTTAGTTCTAGATTTTCTACAGCTTCTAGGTCTGGGAGCAAAAGTTAGACAGTAACCTAAACAATATTTTTTTTAGAAGTACTTTTGAAACATTTTAATCAGAGAAAACTCTTACAGTTTCTAGGTCTGCATGCTTTCATATCAGAAAGGTTGGAGAAAACTTCATGTTTCTGAACAGTTATGTCATTCTTGGAAGCCCGTGCATCTTCTTCTGTGCCGTGGCTCAGATCTCAGTCCCACAGGGACAAGTACTAGCCCGATGTTACAAATTTTCTAGATATTTTAGTTAAGAAAATGCAAAACTGAAGGCTTTAAGTACTATTTATGGGAGAAAGCTGTCATTCTGAAATTCAGCTTTGATTGCTCACTCACCATGATTTTAATTGACTTTCTGTAGATCAGAAATAGCATTGAGCTGCAGGCATCAAATGAGAGTGGTCCCAGACTGCACTATATGCAGTTTACTGGGTCAAACCAAAAAACTTCATTAGTAGTATAACATGTCAAGATTAGTCACTTAAGAATGTAAACACCTCCAGAAACAGGAATAAGCAGGCCTCCAGCCATCTGCTTTCTATGCTATTCCTGCTTTTTCACTGTAGGCACTGATTTCTGTTCACTGAGCCAGATGATCGTCGTCTTAGATTCAGCTGAGTGTCCCGAAGTACTAGAGAGCTGGAGATGTCAACAGATTGCGATGCCTTACGGTGTGGGCACAATGCTCTGGGCTCAGCAGGGAGGACTAACATCAACAGCTGGTACATCCCAGGACTGCTTTTCCATCTTCTCCTTTCATTCTTTGCTACAGATGTGAAAAGCAAACGATCTTGTCATTATTAGCAAAGGCACCCTGGAGTAACCCTACATTCCTTTTTAACTCAAGCCAGTGACAAACCTTCCTCCCCCATCATCCCTGCCCCTCTATTTCTCTTCTTATCGCCTCTCTTCTCAGTCTTCTCTCTGCTATTCTGACATTAGGAACTTGCATTTGATTTGGAGTATATTATTTTCATTAGAATTTATAATTTCTACCTAGTATGGTTGTTTTGGGGGTATTTTTGCTGCATGTTCTGCAGCAGCTGATTCTTATGTACCCGATTACTCATTTTATGAAATTAGACTTATTTGCTCAAATTCAATTGAGATCGATTTGTAAAGCTCTATAAAACAACAGAGATCTTGAATAAAGTAATTAATTTCATTTATTATTTTTTGTATCAAAAATATGGAAAGTGTGCACTAGCCATGCAACTAGAAAACAAATCCTAAAATGCATGATCAAAAGAAAACATTAAAAAACCTCTGAACAGCAGTAGCAGTGTCAATTGCTAGTTCATATAAAAGAGTCAGTAGGGGATTAGGCAATTGCTCTGCAAAGAATAAACCAATGATTTCTTGAAAATTAGTGTTCTGCTGATAGCCATTTAATTAAACTGTTTGCTGTAGCGTTTGTGATTTTTAATGGAATTTCAGGAGAGGTTAAAGAGAGGAGTGGAAGGATAAGATTTAATAGATACAGAAAGCTTTCATTTCTTTGTTAAATTCATAGTGTTTTGATATGTCATCATTCCCATCAATAGACCAATGGAGAAAATATATGAACATAGGAATAGCTTGTAGAAAAATCATCCTAATTTTAAATGAAAAGTATGTGTTAGTGTCACAGATATTTCACAGAATATTTTGAGTTGGAAGGCACCCACAAGGATCATTGAGTCCACCTCTTCAGTAAATTGCCGATACATGGATCAAACACATGATCTTGGAGAGATCAGCAGCATGTTTTAATCAACTGAGCTATTCTCAGGTAGTTGATAGTGTCTTTACTGTATAGCCAGGCTTCAGAGAGGTTAAGGACTGATGTGGGAGGAAATGTCATACACTAAAGATGCAAAACTTATTTTTGGAGTTATTGAGCTGCTCCAGGGATATGTTGAAAAAAAAAATTAAAAAATGAAATAAAATAAATTTAAAAAAAAAGGTTTTGAGAAATGCCCTAGTGAAAAAAAGGTAAATCAACTGCTGATGAAAAAAAAATGTGAAACGATACACAACCTCACATCACGATGAAGTTAAACACTAGTATTTCAGTACATCTTCTAATCAGTGCAAGTGAGGAGGAAATATTTCCTAAGAATGAGTAGAGGGGTGCTATTTTGGTGAATTTTTGCTACCTTTCTATCTTCTAGCAAGTATTGAAGTAAAGATATTAAGCTTAGAGTGCTAATATGATACTATAGCTGTTTTATTCTGCATGGATTTCTGAATGTATGTGTCAGTTAGTCAAAAATTAGGTGTATTAAAATAGGAAAGGCACTCATTAAGAACTGTAAGTCAAGAAATATTTATTCTTAGTTATATATCCCAACTGTGACAGTAGAGGCAGTAGTCTCTCTGTCATTAGCAGAGAACCTGATTATTTAGCAAGCTTTAAATGAGATTCTCTTTGCCATTGCCCTTTAACAAACATATGGAAGGAAAAAATGCAGGCTGGTCAGTGAAGTCCTTCAGCTCTCTGAGAGTCCTGAACCTGGGGTCAGGTTGAGAGGACACTTAAGGTAAATCAACTGGGTTAATCATAAATGTCATGAACATTTTAATTAAATGGTCACAATGATATGGTGAGCATTTTGTATAAAATAGCTTGTCCTCAACTCACGCCCTCAATGCTCCTGTTAAAACTCAGCTTGCTGTGCACAAAGGAATGAAAAATTCATGAGCTGGAAAGACAGCAAGGGAAGAGGAACATGACTCTGTAATAGTGATGGGTAACATACTTGGTAAGACAGCAGTGTATTTAAATAACTAGTGTCAGTTTATACCCATGTCTTCACAGGCTTGTATCATCCCTCGTCTCTTCTTGCCAGCTGAGCTTCCACTAAAAAGCTGCCTTTGGACTTATCCAAGCTCATCCTTGCAATCAACAAAAATGTACTAAACCCAGAAGTTACACAATACTCTGCCTTCCCTGCTCCCTACTATCCACTGATTACCTATTATAATATTTGACTTAATAGTATCATTACACATGGTTGTATCATAATACACTTTTGCTATCATGAAAAATTCAGATGTCACTGTTCATTCCTATGCTGTTATTTAGTGATTAGGCTGCTCAGGATATATAAGAGCAGAGCCTATAATTCCTAATGTTCCTAATGGTAGGATAAACATCAAGTAAGTTTTAACACCTCCTGATATTTAAATACTCTTGGGAAAAAAAGTCAGTTGGTAAACCTGGTCTAAAAAAAAGTTTGGCTATCACAGTTGTAAGTATTTAAATGACAGATGTATTGCTCTTAGAATGAAATAGACTGGAAACTTCCTGCAATATAATGTGTGTGTTTATTACTCAGGAAAAAGTAAATCATTCTTACCATTAATTAAAACCTAAGGTTTTTTTATATAGAGGCATTGCAGATGCTGTGATGGAAGATCAAGTTATCCTCGTACAAAAATGTCAGTGAATCTAGTCAAGTATAACCCTAACAGGTCCTGCACGCTTGCTGTCCAGACATCATCTATCAAAGTTGTGTCTCTCACTTTCTCCAGGGAAGTGCAGTAAGGATAGGAGTGAGGTGTATTTTGACTTGGATAACAAGAAAACAACAATAACAGAAAATGCAAATAAATTCAACTGTGAATTTAGTATATTCACATTTGAAAAAAAATGGTAAGTAGACTTCTGTAGAGGGTGAGAAAACAGAAAACTCTGGGGTATTCTCATGGAAACACTGAATTCTTTGGGTCTTCAATAACATGGCAAGGTGTTCATTCATATAGGCATCAATTAAACAAACTCTCTTATTATTGTATTCATTTTTATTGATTTCTTTTCCACTCATAAATTTATCTTAAGAAAACAAGGTAGTACTTTAAAGGGGACATTGGGGGGTGTGGAAAGTAATATGATGTTCTGTTAATAATCTTTCTGTTCAGACATTAAAAGTACAAGAAAGCTTAGTTCTTTGGAAAAATCAGATGCTTTATAAAAGAAAGACTTCATTTTATTTATCTAGAATGATTTGTAATAAATGTTAGTTAATGGATATTTTTAATACAAAATATCAGCATATTTTATACATGTAAATGAATATTCTTTATATTTTATCTACTTTCTTCCAGTGTAGTTTTTCCCCACTGTCATATGTCCTTTGTATTTCCTACCTAGGCAGAAAGAACCATAGTCCTCCTGACAACAAATACGAAGCTGCACATATATGCACAATAAGCACAAGAAGATTTGTGCCATCTTCACTGGAAAAAAATAGTGCAGGAAATATATGGGACTGGTTCAGAATGAATTGCTGAAATCAAGTAGAAACATGCTTTTGTCCAAAACGAATGTCTCACATGACAGCTCCATTATATTAAAAAGCAAAAAGTGGGAGTTTCATGTAATATGATGCAAATCATAGTTCTGTTTAAGGAAGAATTTAGAGTAGTAAATCATGATCTTGTTTAGAACAATTTAATGATCTGGAGTACTTCACAGGCTTAGGTTAAAGCCTTCTTACTTTTTGAAAATTTTAAGTTTTGATTCTTTTTTCTTTAAATAGGTCTTAATTATAATGTGCTACTGTGACAGTGCATGTGACTAGGAATTAAGATTTAGCCTTTGAAGAGAGGAGCCAGATCCTTCATATTCATGTGGGTTATCTGTAAAAACACAGAAATGTGCAACAACCAATGCCCTTAGTACAAGGTACAGTACCTCATAACAACTCATACATGTTACCCAGGAAGTACAAAGTGATCCATTTCAGCCCTCACATGGAATTTATTTGAACAGAAAACTCTTCTGGTGAGGAAAGTTAGGTACTGTAAGCCCAAGGGGTCTTTTTGCTATGTCATTTACTACTACATTTATAAATGATTAACTACAGTGACTTGCTCAGTCCAAAGAAGAGTCATGAGATGTCCATGCTAGGCAAAGGAGAGTTGTGTGGACAAGCTGTCCCACTCCTTATCCTTTACCTTGGTTAAAATGAGAAGTCAGGACCTGGACTGCCTGCAGGCATGTCCCAACCTAGCACATCACTCCACTTCCAACATCTCTGGGCACTGCACCTTTTCAAGTTTCCATTCTCTTTTCCCGTCTTTCACTCAGGATCAAAAGTGAGTGCCTCCTGGGACCTTTGTCAATATTAATGTCATGTATTAATATGGCAATTGCACTCAAAGGTCAATGGAGACATCAGAAACCCAGCCAGCTTCTCTGTTGGGCTGTATTTATAATCTATTCATCCCACAGCTTCTAAAAAACGAAAAGCCCCTTCGAGACACAACTAAAAAGAAATATATTAGGAAAATACTTTTTTATTTTATTTAAGGAGTGGAAGTAAGAAGGCTGTTACTGATCATTTTATTTTGTTTCTTAGTATGTTTAGCCTATAATACAGTTAAAAAGCCTTAGTACAATGCAAGTGACGGCTTTCTTTTCTTCATTTTGCATTGATAACATTGACCACAGTGAAACCAATTGTGATAATATCTAGTGACCCAAAGGAAGTTTAAATCCCTCAAAATAATACAATATAGTCAAAAGCTTTGTTTTTCATGACAAAATTTGCAATTCTTCCTCATTCTGGAGAGCTGGTTTCCTTTTGCTGAAGAGTAGACCCACCTCTTACTGCTTAAGTTTCCTCCTTTCTCTGATTCATAAAATGCCTCATAGCTTTAGGAAGGCCATCTTCAGTCATGGAGAGACTGGCAATGATGAGGGTTAATTAGGTTCAGTCTTCTCATTTCTCTTCCAGAAGGGCAGAAGCAAATGTCAGAAAGAGATACACAGAGGGGTGTTCAGCCCAGCAGGGCTTTCCTGCAAACCTTCCTTGGCTTTCCTACTCAGCTTTACACTCTATTTTAGTTTCAATAGGAAAGGAGTGTTCTCCTCATATTTTGATCTTTGCTAATGTATAAGGGTTTGTAATGCTACCTTCAGGCTAATGGAGGGCCCCTGTCTACAGGCCTAGAAAAGCACACAAAAGTGGTACTTTCTGCCTATCTGACTCTTTCACCTTAAAACAGTTTTCAAGTTGTTACAACATTGTATTTGCGGAAATTTCTTCAAAAAGGAAGACAATTAAAAAAACTGACAAAATGTCCAGTCAATAAGTCAGAAAACAGATTTTTTTTTTTTTTTTACTTTAGGGTGTTCTTTTTCAAGAGAAGAGGTGCTCAGAGAAAATAACATACTTTCTGTAGAATTTTCGTGATATTAAGAAGTGATTATGCCGGAGGAGCAAAACCGCTTACAGTGAGTACTAAACAGCTTCTCTGTTCCTTTGCTTTTTAATCAGAATATTATCCTTTCATTATTTTCCTTTTGTTACTATAAATCTTCCCCACATCCTCATGCTACTTCTGTCCTGCTTCTTCCTTTCTTGTTAAAAAGCACCTGTCACAATTTGCAAAAACAAGTCTGTGTTTACACATTTGAAAGGCATTAAACTTATAGAAATTTCATTATCTAGTTTTTAGTATTCAAGAAAATAGGCTTTTAAATTTGTATGAGTACCATATGGATGGATGTTCTCCCCAAGGTTTGTTTTGGTTTTGGTTTTGTTGTGTTTTTTTTTTTTCTTTTTTTAAATTCATTCTGTACATAAACGGTATTTAGAATTACTGTTTTGATCCTGAACATTCTATGAACTCACTGAAAAATTAAATAACCACTTCTTTAAAACAATTGTAAATACTTCTAGTTGTAAAAAACAATAGGAAAAAAAGAAAGAGTCTGCCTGCTGCATTTTTATGAGAAAGGAATATCACCGTGAAAATATTCAGTCTTGTAATCAATAAACATAACATTCCAGTATGTTATTACAGACCTTCATTTGTCTTCAGGTTTTACTTGTAGACATTACTGGCTGCATAGCATGAAGGTCATTTTATGGAAAATACACGTATCAAATATGACAAAGGTAACATGCTACCAGAGTATGTGTGTTTCCAGAAAAATGCTATAGTAAGCTACTAGAGAGTAAAAAAAAATAATAATTCTGAACTGCATTAGCTTTTACAAATGTCAGTTTTCTGAAGAAAGAGACTGAAAAGCAAACATTACTCTTAGGTTTTGTTTTATACACTAATAATGTTGTAATAAACCTGGTATTTGGCATTTCAAATACAAAACAAAAATTTTCACTGTACTTTCAGCTTCTAACCAGGAACACAAACATCCTAAGTGAACCAGTGAGTTCTCAGATTTATCCTTCCATCTCATTTTTATCCACCACCAGGGACAATGTTTTCTGAGGAGAGAAATTTAGTTTTGCACTAAACACGGCAGTTCCTTTAAAACATATTTCAACACAGCAGTTCCTTTAAAAATGTGAGTATTTGGAAACTAAGCAGTTTTGCTAGAAGTCTGGGCAAAGTATCTCAGCTGAATTCAACCAGTTTAGTATTAGAGACTGCAGAATTCTCTATTCAGGCCAGATGCTTGCAACATCTCTAAAGGTTCTTTGATTAACTGAGGTGAAACTACCCTGTATAACAGGGTCAGCACACACAAGCTTTCATTATTTTCTTCATTTACATCAATTAGAATTATGGAGGGCCTGGGGCTACTCCTGACTTCTGAAAACATGATCTACTTCTAGGTGATGTTTAAATAGAGCACCAGAAAGACTACATCATATTTCATTAGCAAATAAAACTTTTATTCCTTTCATCAATGACAGCAAGATTTATATTAGGTGCATTGCTAAAGCAAGTCATTAACATATATCATTCAAGGTGGTCAGACTCTGAAGAACTAGAGCTTGGTGTATATCATAACAGCCAATCTAAAGACAGTGAATTTCATTTTTACACAGACTGCATACAACAAAGTATTAACACAGACTCCAGCATATTTTGTGAATTTCAGTTTTCTTTTTATGACAGCTTATTTCAGTGGTGTGCAAACCACTGCTTTTTATTATGGTTCAACTGGAGAATGCCTTTACCAGACTGCAAAAAAAAAAAAAAAAAAGAAATTGAGTTCAGGTCCTCTACCTTGAAAGCTAGATGAAAGGAGTAAGTCTACCACACATGGAGGTGACATAGTATATCACATGTCAGAATTAGAGAGGTATTCCAGAGGTGAACCAAAAGAAACATGGTATTGATAATATTGTAATTTTCCATGGTCCAGTGTGTAAGAGCAGACATCTCTCCTGCGGATGTTGTGTTCGAAGTGAAATCAATGCCACATTTTCCTTTTCTCAAAGTAAGTTATTGTAAGTTACTGTAGCCTTGTCCAGCAAAGCAAAATTTGATTCACCAAATGTTTTATCAGCACGTACACGTTAATACCTTACAGCAAGATTACAGCTGCAAATTTAGTGAATTTTTGTGCAAATTTTAATACAATTGTTCTTAATGGTGGAATAACATGGTTTGCTAAGTAGCATTGGGTCCATACTGTGGCAGTAAATTCAACCATACAGGCTAGAACCTAAATATCTCTTCTTTTGTGTGGAAGGGCTTCTACTTCAAATTTTCTTTCCTATTACATTTCCACTTCTCCATCTCACCCTCTAGCCTCTAAGACTAGCAATCTTATTCAGCTGGTGGATAGATAGTAGAAATGGAGAAAAGAAACATATATTTTCAATTACTTTTACCTGAAGTAAGTAGTCAAGACAAGAACTGATGTTATTCATCCATATGCCAGATAGGAGTGGAATAGTATTACTCTGACATCAGGAGAAGAGTACAGGCACAGCATCCTGATGGCTGTGCCAGTAGTGGCCCAAGTGAACCACCAAAACCTCAGTTTGTATTGGCAAAAACCTTTCAGACTTATTTTGTTATCTGAGGTCTTTGGTAATCCTGCAGATTTAGAAGAGGGGTCTTACAGAAATCATGGCATGTTTTATATTTTTTTTCTCCTTATTTTTTCTTTCAATGTGTTTTTGAAACCTTCTATGGTATGAGCAGAAAAAGTAGATTTTGCAACAGATCTGACTAATTTTCCTGAATTTCAAAAATCTGCTCTGTCTGGGTTGTCTATAACAATCAGATTTGAATATGCTTTTTCATTAATTCTAAGTAAGATGTATTCAGCTTTTCAGTTTGCTAATAGTATAGCTATAATATTCTAAGATAAAGGCTAGTCCACATTTCATGGAATAAGTCAGTGCTCTAGGCCTACTCTCCAACTTTGGATTATATCAAATATTAGGAATTAGATGTCTAGACAAGGCTGTTAGAATCAACTTCAGGTCTAGAGGCTGAAAAAAAAAGATAAGAAAGAGGAATTTGCTTTTGATATGACAGAGAGAACACAATTGTATTCACTGTAGTAGAAAATCTGATTTAATAAAGATTAAAGAGAAGAGTTAGCCCATAAGTAACGAGAAGAATTGGAGAGGTAAAGAGTGAAAGGTGACAATCCCTTTCTTATGGTTTTAAGAGTTTTTCTTCAATAGTGTTCATGATGATCCTTACCAGAGGAGCCAGAAGCTATTAGAAGCTCTCTCTTGTTTCTGTTACTGTATATGTTTTCTAACTAGCTTTGCACAAGATTTTGTATGTTTTGGGTACTGCTTACTGTTTTCACATTGCCTAGTTCAACTCTATGAGATAACTTGAGAGCCTGGGGAGCTTATGGTCTGCTGCTTCAAAGATCTGTGGGGAGAGAAGAATACTTGGGCTCAAAAGTGAGCCTACTCAAATGTATCTAATTAGATTTCTTATCACAAACATATTTGAGGCCATGCTGAGCACATAGTTCAGTACTCTAGCAAATTGAGACATATCTGAATAGTGTTCACCAGCAGAAAAATGAATTACTGCTTTGCCTTTGCTGCACTAAGCATCTTGCAGATTACTCTGACTAAAAACTTAGTTCTAGCAGCTGTAGTTAGCAAATGCTAAGAAAGGAGAGGCAATAAAATTCCTGGAAACTCTGTGGCTGGTAAATCCCGGGTGTTACGCTGTTCCAAATTTTCCTTTGAGTTTGAGATGAAATGAATGTGGAAGATAAATGTTATAGTTGGTGGCGAAATGCTGCATATCATCTAGATGGGTAGGTTTCTCATTCCACCAGTTGCCATATAAAGATTACCCTCAGAATGCAAATAATTCCTCTGTGTGATGAATTACTATACAAACAGTAGATTGCTTAAGCAAATATAGATAACATAGTTAAGTACTGAGGCAGTAAAGATTATCAGAGACTACCTTTTCCTCAGTTCATTTACAAAAGTTCACAAATCTTATCAGTAATTCCCACAAACTGGTGTATTTTCCCTGACTTTCTGTTCCATCTCAACACTTACTAACAGCTTTAATCAGGCAATAGTTAAACTTTCAAATAAATCCAAAAAGCATAGTAACAGGACTGCATTAGAGACAATTGCAGTTAAACACCCAATTCCTGGGTAGTAATGAACACTAGAGCAGTTCTTGCAAATTAAGCATAGGTAACAAAGGCACAGAGTTCATTACACACATTAGATATTACAGTTGTGACTGTACAAAATTGAAAGGGATGGGAGAGGGAAGTGAATTTTCTGCCATATGGTCCACTGGTATATGAAATTATGACAGGATCCTTGCTCCATCAGATGCTCTCTGTCCAGCTCGTTTTTGTGAAGCTGGAAAGGATTTATTTTCACACAGAACTTTGCCCTCAATTGATATTATAATGATTCTTGTAATTTTGGTCTTTCTCTCTATCTGATCTGATATGTTACATGTTGACAGTAAGTTTTAACATATGTTTCTTCTGTAGATTTTGACAGAGTGCTGTTATTTCCTGTATAATAACAGTTTCAATTTCCTGTTCACCATTTTAGTTTTTCAAACAGTGGTTACAGAAAAAATCCGTAGGGAAGACTGAATATAGTTTGATCTATAAGGATGGCTGATTAATGCAATGATTAAACTCGTTCTTTGCAGCTAACAGATAAAGTTGAAATGATTACACATTCCTTTTCCTTTTATAGAGCTGATTTCATGACTATCAAAACCAAGAAAAATCTGGTTAAAAAGTTTCTGAGTTTTTCAAAAGTCACAAACATGAGCTTAACAGGAGACTGCAGTTAAACAACACTACAAAAAGTCAACAAATCCTTGCCCCTTATCTGACTTCAGAAATTCTAGGAAGTTATTTTTATGATTGAAATATTCTGAAAAATGTTACAATGCCATTCATACATTTATCTTTAAAAAGAACCTTCTGCTAACAGTTTAAACTATAGAAAAAGAATACTTCAAATTACCATCTATGATGATCTGGAATAAATGTACTGCTTAGCACTGAAGCAGATTAGACATCCTGAAAAATATCTAAACTAAGAAATAATGCTGTACACTAGGAGTAGGTCTACCAGATGCCAATATGGGGGACTTTGACAGACTGGGTCTAAGGTGGTCTTGTGAGCTGAGCACCTGTCAGCATCTAAAGCACAGTCAGGTTCTCTTTTGATACATTCATTCTTGTTGAGTTTCATCTTCATCTGAAAATAATAAATAACATTTGTTCCTCTGAGCACTCTTCAGTTTGAAAAAAGCACCATAAGAGGTGTAATAAGAAGGATGCAATTAAAAAACACACCTGTTCCAAACTACCCAGAGAGTGTATATGCATGTTGTACAGTGCTAGACAATGTCTCTCTCATGATTCTGCAAAACAATTCTATGTAACTTTGGAGGCTGGAATACCTATTGAATCAGTCTAGATTATAATTTTTAATTCCCTTCTAGTTTACATCCATAGCTCAGCAGTAAGTCTTACACAATTCTTTGGACATCCACCAGTACAATTAATTGTGCATCCTCTGACTTGCAATCATGATGAGGCAACTCATGGCAATCTCAAGGCAAACCTTGAAGTCCTAGTGAAGACCTGTTTTCCCCACCTCTGGGATGTGACATTTGATGATTCAGATATTGTCTGAAATGCACAGGCAGAAACATAATTGGAGAGATATGGCAGTGAAAACTAATTATATGCAAATAAGAAAAAAAAGAAATAGTTGCATGAAGTAAGTCACAAAGGAAAGAAAACAACTCTCTTTTAGGGCCCTATAGCTATTCTGTAGAAATGAAGGATAACATTTTCATATGGTGCATTTAGAAACCTTCTGTTTTCAATACAAAATACCTAAGAAGATTGTGAATTTTAAAATATGTGTAATTACTTGGGCTTAGTTAGGCCAGTCACATTCTTCAAGTTCATCATGTGCCTGAGAATTGGGCATGATGGTGGCAGACACTGCTTTGAAGAATTTAACAACTAACTTATTCAGGAAATATGATGTGTTTTACCATTTGCAGAACATCAGTGAACTAGACATTATTTCTCTGAATTTATTATTTATTTCCACTGATTTGCTGGATGTTCTATAAATTAGTGGACCAATCATAAGAAGCTTCATTTATGAGTATTAGTAATTTGATATTTTAAAATAAGTTGAGTCTCTCAGTGTTGATCTTTTTTTCCTGTACTGCAAGTGAGTATGGATGTAGCCAATTAGATTTATATGAACACTTACAACTTTACAGGAACAGCTATTTATCTGTCCTTGTTTTCATGACTCACCTGCTATTATTACCAGGAGAAACAAGATGATAACGTGATAGGGCTAGATAAACTGCTGCCATTATGAAAAAGATGCTCTTATACATGAGGATGCATCATACAATCTGCTCTAAATGAAAAACAAACCTCTTACAGGTGAAACTCCACTAAAATCAGGGGTGCTACAGCACAGAGAAATGCAGTCCTCAGCACTTAACAAATGGTGCCAGGGACCACAGACAAATCGTTGACTACCTTTGAGGCCCATCTGTCCTTTTCTTCCTTAATATGTATTTTAAAATAAGTAGGGCAAAAATGAGATAATATGCTTTTGATTTCCTATTACTTAAATACGTATGTACTTGAACAGTTCAACACCTTTCGACATTTGTTCTTTAACATATTTCTCTAGCCTCCTTCTGTAATTCCAATCATCCCAGAAATAACACTCTCACACTTCCCCCCCCCTCCACAAATTGAAAATTTGGGTTTTTTTTTTAGTCCTCTGATTGCCCACTTGCTTTACCTCGAGGTCTTTTTCATGGACTGCCCCCCCTTTTGACCCTTTGAGGTTGCAGTTAAATGGTTACAAGATAGCCTTCTTAATAGTGTTAGGTGCTGTCTATGCCTTTGAAAAGGCATGTCGTGCCTCTAGCCAAAAGCACAGACCAGTTTCCTTTGGAATGGCCCAATAACATCACATAAAAGGTTTCTAAAATCAGGATTAAAAGGCAAATTCGCTTCAAACCTTCTTCACATTCTTTAAGGAATGCGTACATTTTCTGATAGAACTTCTGCTTTAAATTCTTGCCTATAGGAGCTTTCTCTGAAGCAGATGTTTTTGTGATAGTACTAGGTGTTTATAGGGAACTTCTGTGCTTTAGAGTGTGACTTTACATACTTCATTACACTATCTGGATAAGCAATGGCAGGTAGACAGAAAAAACACACATAAATATACCTTCCTTCTGCTGAGCAGAAGAATTAACTAGATATTTGCCTCCAGAACCAAGATACAACTGTAGCTGGAGATGGTGAGGGAACAATAAAGCTGAACTTCATTGCAAATTGTGGTGAGACTGGGGCCCCTTATTGTATGAGGTCTGGTCTTTAGGTTTCTATTTATAAATCCTCTTGTTGCAAAGCTACTCTATGATATGAACTCACGTTTATTTTTTATCCATCCTGGTAACATTACAAAGAGTTACTGATATTTTAACTCACTCTTGTCTTATCTCTATGATAAGAAAATGAAACTTTCTAGCTCACTCTGAGATCAGGGTTAGTGCACATACTAGCCAAGGGATTTTAATTATTATTTATTTTTGTAGTCAACAGCATGAAGAATATTGAAATTTTCTTGGTGTATCATGTAATGCTGGCGAGTAAAAATAACTATTTAAACCCCCTTTAATGAAGGCAAAGACTAAAATTGCTACTAAGTGTTTTAAGAGACATTTCAAGAACACCATCATCCTATGGCCTGTGCTGAACTCACTTCTGCTATGCTGTAAATTTTGGATAATTTTTATTTGGTTTGGTTTTTTATTTAGTTTTTGTGTGGTTGTATTTGTTTGTTTGCTTGTTTTCGTTTGTTTTTAAATTATGTACTTACAAGGATTTAAATTAAACCTTTCACGACTTCTGTAAGCTGGAAAGTTGGCTGTACATCATTGTGACTGAATATTGAACTAATCACTTCAGTTAACTGTTGGTTATCAGTGACAAGAGGGGAACTCAATAAACCATGAATTAATTCAGAGCTCTATTCAGCTCAATTTGTTGCTGTAAGTTACCTTTTGTGAGTTACAATATCCACTTCCCAACTGAAAAGCTCTTACTAAATCACAGCAGCAGCCAATTTCAGTCATGACCCATGCAGTGCTGCCCTTTTCTTTGTGGTATTCAGCTGTCATTCAAGTCAACTCTTTTCATTAAATACACTGTACCCCATCCTATGCAGGCTAGTTCAAGACAAAACATTGCAACTGCATACTACTATTAAAAAAAAGTATGTATGCACTTTAATACTCTGTATATTTACTCTCACCTATAGGCAATCAGGGTGTTTATCCTTAGAAAGATAAAAAGACTGGAAATATACTTTGTCTTAAACACCAAATACCATGATTGTTCATTTAAAAACAGCCAGATGTGCAACTCTAGTATTCTGAGCTCTCATACACAGAATTTTTTACTGAGAACATTCATGATCTTTTACTTGTAAATTGTTCCTCTTTTGGGAAAAAGAGGGTTGTTATTAGGTTTATTTTTTTTAAAATTCTGATTCATAATTCAAAAATGTTTGTAATTTTATTGCAAAAAAAAATGTATGAGGAGTCATCATTTGTGCATGACATGACTCATGTAATTTTCTCTATCTCATACTTTGTCTAATGTGGGATATATTTCTGCACTGTCAGCCTACACAAGTTCAAAATATGGTAACCATTTGTTCTTACTTTTTAAAAGTTATGTGAAAAATAACCTAGGTTATTGTTAAAACTAACAAACATAATTCTCTATGATTTTCTTCATAGCTTATCTGGAAATGTTCCATAAAACATATTTGCAAAATAACATTTGTATGACATGATTCACTAATTTTCCATACTATGAATGGTCCTGCACGATTAAGGAATTCTTTCCAGTGTTGCTGGTAAAGTTATGACTCCTTTACTCAAAGAATGTAGATCAGGTAACCAAAGTATTCCTTCTGGGACTAAAAAACTACGAACCCAGCAAGTCTTGAAAGGGGTCAGAGTTCCGTCAGTGACCTGAAAGAGGTACACAAGTGTCCTTTTCAGTGCAATGAGAGAATGTTTTACAACAGAAAATAAGGTAAACACAGGATAACCAAAAGTTAAGTAATATAACCAAAGCAGACTGAGATGCAATAAATCTATGCCAATTAGTTCAGAATGGATTTATTAATTTTTATTCTTACTTTTGGCATAATCTGTTAATGATTTCCTATTTCTTTTATGCATCTTTCCTTTTTCATGCTCCAAGAATGAAAATGGAACAATCATAAGCATCTATGTTTTGTAGTTTTTGGTGAAGTTTGCTATTAAGAGTGCATCCAAACCCCCTTTGTTATAGGAAATGGTGTGCAGATGATTCTTTTCCCAGCACATATTGAATGAGTCTCTTCTCAGAATTAGTATCTTTAGTGTTTGTTTTTTTCATTCAATGCTCTTCAGTGTGTATATTCAGTTTGTGGTAAACCAGTTTTACCACACTAGTATTGCAAAAGTCTTACTCTCTTATTCTTAATTCCACCATTTAGTGCAGAATTATGCAGCCTTTGTATTACTGCATCTTCTTGTTTGTTTTTCTTATCTGTAAACAAAAATACCTTGTATATAATATTTCAAAGAGTAAATACTCTGAACTTCTGATAGATAAACACATATATGGATTTTTTGTTCTAAAAGCCATCATGTTTAGACTGCAACATGAACAGAAGTTTTTACTAATGCTCTGTGAAGCTTCCAGTCTTAGAGTGCTCATCACTGTGACTTTTGATCATCTGGAGAACTAGAATTTGTGTGCACTAATCATGCTGTAGGCTATGTTACCTTTCTAAACAAGACAGACTTAACTATGCACCCATGTCAGTAAACTACGAAAATTATTCTAGCCAGGTCAACTTCTAAATGACAGTTCTGCTGATGAAGCAATAGCCCCTCTTCAATATGCTATTTTGTCCATAATTAGTTTTTCTTCACATTCATATTTAAACTGACAGTGGTTGTAGAAGTAGGTAAAGCATGTAGCAGTACTGTTAAAGACCTTGCTTGGCAGCAGCCACCACTGCACAGTCATCAGCCTGCAACTGTCTCCATGCAACCAACCTGCAGCTGTCAGGATGCCTCATGAGCTAGGAGATAACTCTCCAAAACAAAATTTCACAGTGTACTTTAAATCAAAATAGCTAGCAAAACAACACAAAACAATGCAAACAGCTTACTTAACAATACCTAAAAAGGTGAAGAGGTGTGGTAGATATCCATCAACTGTGCTGCTATTTTTTGCAGCACAAAATGTCTCCATAGGTGAGATGTTTTTACGTGATGCACTTCCATTTTTCACAGATACAATGCTCCACCTTCCAGAGTCAGGTAGAGTGTCCAGATAATTATTGCTTGGCGGTAAGAGAATGATCAGGAGAAAAAAGTATTGTTCGCCAGAAAAACATCCTTGAACATGTTACAGGCACCCTTACTCAGTGCAAATTACCATCTCTCTCTTTTGGGAACTTAGATCCAGGAAAGGAAAGCACAGATCTTCCTTTCAGAGTGACTAGTGGAAGACTCAAAGTAAAGCAGTTGGTGCAAGTAGTTCACACTTTGAATACCACTGTGAACAGGACTATAGGCCAGCAGAGCTGCCTGGAAACCCACTGAGCTTGAATCACCCTGGCTCTATCCTTCTTAGCACCAAGGGACTTTAAAACCAACAACAGCGGCAAAATGCAACCTCGCTGATTTCATGCTCAAGGAACTTTACCGAAAATCTGGCTGTATGACATTTTTACTCGGTAAAATTCAATTGATTCTCTGAGAAGCCCAGGTAGATTAATAGTAAGAAAGCTCCATGTTATAATATGGAAGCACAACCACATTTCTATGTGCAATGATATGGAGATGTCGTCTTCTCATAGATGTCCTTTTCATAACTTTGATTGATCCAGCACTGAGGGAGCTGAAGTAACTTGTATGCTTATTTAAAGGTACTAGCATTTTCCACTGTATACTACTTTCAATCAGTTCTGTTAATTAGTCACTCAGGGCTTCACAGTACTACCCTTGCTTTCTGTAAAGAAATCTTTTGCTACCCTTTCTTAATTTTTCTACTTTTTAAGTTTAGCTTCAGTGCTAGTAGCAAGGTCTTGACTGCTACTACACAAGCACTCCCCTTATGGTGTAATAGGCACCTGACCCTTTCTGAAAAGATCATAATATGAATAAAATATGACTACATGAATTAATAAATCATATTATCTTTTCAAAAACAATACAAACAAATGCTCCTTGTATGGGACAAGTCTAGGAATATAAAGTCAAAACTGTGTTTGTCTGGATAAACAAGTAGCTGGAGTCTACCATAAAACCTGTGCACTCCAATTATCCCACTGAGTTCACCCTCTGCTCTTTTCTTGATGCTGGAAGTGAAGGAGCTCTTGAAAGTTTAGACAGCCCATTTTAAAATCTGGTTCTTGTTGTGTGTTTGCTCTTACAAACAAAAATTGGCTATAACCCAGGAAGAGGTCCTCTAGCAGTACCTAGAGGCAAATTTTCTTCCCTCTCCCTGCTTTCCTGAGTGAAAGTACAAGTCACAAGGCTAGGGAACAGTTTTCAAATCTAACCTTCTTCCAACCAATGTGGTTTTAAATGTATTATATAAAACAACAATTTCAGTGTGAGAAAAAATGTTTTCCTTTTCCTGCCTAGCACTTTTAAAGAGTGCTTTTGAAGGAGAGAGACATGGCTTTGAACTGCTTCCAGATGAGAACTACAGCTAGCTGTGCCATTTTCTCTAGTCACTGACTAATTATGTAATTTTTTAATGTTTTATGGGAGCTTCTGTTTTTGCCACAATCTGGAAGGGAGCCTTTGCGCAGAGGCTGACTGGTTACATGAAAATATCTACTATTTTATGCTTGTCATGAGACAGGCAGCAAGATCAATGCTGAGTTACCCCTTCTAAACAAGACTCTGCGTGGCAAGAAGGAAGATGCTGGCCATGCTGCAGACTGAGGAGCAGATGCCAGGAACAGAAGTGCAGGCACAGCAAATGTCAGTACAGAGAGATTAAGCTTCATCTCTGCTTTATCCAAGGAGCAAATAGGTGGGAAGAGTTTCTTTGAGTCAGCCACAGGGACTCTATTCCAGACTTGAAAAATGGAGAATAATAATTCTGTGGTTTGTTTGTTTTATTGCTTTCGTTGAAGACTATAAAGAAAAAATGTATTTCATGATTATGAGCTGTCACAGAAAGCCTCTGGCCCCTCTGTTTTGTTTATTTCTCTTTCCATTTTTCCATTTTTTAAAACAAAACAAACAGCATTGTAAAAGTATAAGACTTTGCAGAAGTCATATGTAGGTTGTAAAAGCTAGAAAGATTTTCAGCAGAAAGTAGTGCTTCTCAGGACTGCACCTGCCATCTATTTAGAGGAACAAGTGGAGGTTTTGGAGTTTACATAGGTTTTTTACTAGGCTTCACCAGTTTGTTTCCCACCTGTATATATAACCTTCTTCCTTTGCATTTTCTTGGGCAAAGGCAGTTTATCAGATTTTCAGCATTTTGGCTGTGTATGTGTGGCCTGTGCAGACTCTTTTTAGCTTGTATTGCGTTAGATAAGGCTTAAAGGAATCAGAGAGATCTACTGTATTCCCTCTGTATTAACTCGGCCTTGCTTCACTGAAGACTTTCTCTCACCAACAGAAATTAAAATCTATTTGAATTTTTTTGCTTACATGACACGAGAAGCAAGAGGTTTCACAGGGAAATCACTTGCTCTGGCAAAAATTTCAAGTAAATTCTATTTTCACTGAAACTGGAGATGAGGCAAAGCAGGACTTTAAAAATGAAATTAATTTGAGTATTGGGACCAAAGGGAGATTCCTTCAGTCTCCTTGTTCAGATATATTTTTTTGAATGTGCAAAAGACTGATGAGAGCAAAGAGCAGTTGTTCTTTTCTTTGGAATGCATGTATGATTTCAAATAAATAAAGATGCTTAACAAATGGGAAGATTAGTATTTCTGCACATTTTGAAAGAGTCATGCATGACAGTAGCCTAATTCTTTTTATACAATCCAAGTTCACACAAAGCATACATTAAACATGAGAAATGTGTGGATATTTTTACATATTCAAGACTTTTTAATGGAACATCAAACCAGAAAATGTTCACAAGGATAAGGCCTTCTGGGAATATACTATTATGTTTTTCATAAGAATAAATAATTCAAATTTTTATCATAATAAGTTTTTCTTTCATGGAGCCTATCTTAATTATTATTTTGGTTTAGATACCACAGAAATGTGAGCAAATTGTATAGCTGTTGCTAGAAGAATTGGAGAAACTTGCCTCTTTACTCTTAGACCATACATTCTTTTACTGAGTTCATGCTCTTAAGAAATTCAATTCCAAAATAATCTTATCAAACTAAAAGCTATGGGAGTTATAATGGCTTGTAGTAAACCTGTTTCTACTGCATGTTCAAACTGTAATGACAAATTATGTGGTAAATTTTTCCCTCTGTCTACCAGAGTAAGAGCATTTATTCGTCTATAACAATATTACCTGTAATAATTACATAGAAATTCCAAAAGGCAGTCTGAGACATTCCTTTGGCTTCTTCTAAGGTTGGGTCTCCCAGTATTGTGATATTAATATATTCAACTGGTCCCTTAAACCAAGACTTCCAATGCTTCTCCCGTCTTTACATCTTAAAGAGTTCCCCAGTAAAGTCATATCTGTGCTTTATTTTAATATTTTCCAGCAAGGGGTTGAAAAGACGAAGACAGCTGTAGTGCACAGATGTTGATGTTTGAAATGATTTATCTCCCCCTTAGTGCCTCTAGCTAAGTAGTCGACTTTGTATGCTGTATTTTTAACAAAAGTGAGTCTGGGTGGGTATTCGGTTAATCTGGGGTCAACCTTCTTACAGATGACACTTTGTGGCTGCTGAAAAAGTGCTTTTTAATGTGACTTTTGTGGTTAATATTGTTTAAGGTTTTCTGTCCCTGAGTGGAATTTATGTTTAAATTAAATAAAATCTAGTGGTATGGTTGCAGAGTTCTTTTTGTCAAATTTTGTTTGAAGTGCACTTGGAAGAGCCTGTTTCTGGGACCTGGCCTCCTACATGATAGTGTTCCTTAGAGATTCATGAGTAAATTCACTCTCTCAATTGGAACAACAGGAAAACTTATAAAAAGAGGTTCCCCAGTTCTCTATGTCTGTGTCCCATTATGTTCCTACACCTAATGGCACGTTGTATCTTGAGCTTTGTTAAATCTTTTAATTAAAACATGTTAACAAAGCCTAAGAAAAATAAATGAAACTACTCACAAGAAAATTAAATTGAGAAGCTAAGCTCATTTATAATTATTGTATTTCAATTAGGCTTTACTAGGGCTGGGTGAAGGGAGAGATAAAAAGAAACTACTTTGATGTCTGAGTTTCATAAATATTTCCAGTGTCCTGCTTGTGAAGTCCACGATATTAATGATAACAGTTTACTGCACGCAAGCTTTTTCATGTCAATTACTATGCTTAAGAATTCATTCATAGCTTTACATCAAAACATGTCAAGACTCAGCCCCTTTGTTTGTTAACCAGGTTTTCTGCATTGCAGTTAGTGGAAGTACAACTACTTATACCTCTGATTCACAAATTCAATAGACTTTTATAGTTACCTTGTCTGAAATCCTGATTTTTTCAGCTTACAATTACCAGGTGACTCTCAGATCAGGTCTAAATCTCCTAGTTGAATTAGGGCGTATTTATTAAAGAGCAAAAGTGTATCTTATTTCTTACTAATAGTCATCAAACTTTGTCTTCCAGTTTTTCTGCCATATTGTCTTCTTCTAAATTTAGGAGTCATAAAATATAGGGAATCTTCTAGTGATGCAGATATTTATTGTCGGTCACCTCTTCATGTTTCTTATCACCATACAGTGTTTTGTTTTCCCAAGGTTTAAAGTGTAAAAGTTCTAAACCCTTTTTTTTTTCACAAGTCAGTCTTAATATTTTAGTTTTTTTATTAGTTCATGAATTAAAATGTATTAAATTGGAAGACTTAATGATGTTTACCAGGTCATTACATACTATCTTCTGTTTGCAAGAGTTATGCTTTCTCAAATTACAATAATTTTTAAAATAATTAGCAACAAATTACCATACAAAGGACGTAGTATCATCAGTTTTGAAACTGCATTTCTTTTTCCATCCAAAGTTTGTGGTTTAAGGATCAAATAACTTCCAAAAATTTTTGCTGATATTCTTTCTGAATCTCTTATCTCTTAAGCTAGTGTTTTTTACAAGTGTGATTCTTTCTTAAAGCATATGAAAACATCCATTTTTCAACTTTCATTTTCTTAGGGATGAGCCTAGATGAGCTAAGTTAATGATGCACATAAGTACTTACAAGAAACGGAATAGAAGTCTGAGACACAGTGCTGGGTATTTTTCATCATACCGCTATAATCATTTAAAAAAACCCAACAGCATTCCTTTGTTTAAAAAAATCTTTAATTTTATCATCAAGCCATTGATTTCTTTCCCCAGTGAAGGAAGGACATTGAGTGATTCACTCAAGTTGTTTGGGTGAATTAGTTCTAATGGATTTCTGTATATTTATTTTGTTAGCTCCTGTCACCACCACGAAATGAGCTCATCACTTAATCTAGAAACCCAAAAGCAACTTTCAGGCATGCTTAAGGTAGGCAAGTGACTAGACAACTCAGCTGATCACAATAATCTCAAAAGAAATGGGAAGAAAACAGTGGTATAAAAGGAGATTTTAAAGCTGAGGTCACGGGTAAAGTTTGACTTTAGAAAGGCACACTACCAAGAGTCAGTTAAAGTATGAATTTGTGACTTACCTGCTTCTTCCCATTTCTTTCCATTTCACAGAAACAGTATGGAATCTCAGCTTTTTTTTTTTTTTTCAGAAGAAGATGTTAGACAGATTTAACACATGTTAAAAACACTACTTGATTGTTTGCTGTGGTTTCATGGCCTTCATGGCAGCCATAACACTATCCCAGTCTGCTTCTCCCTCCAGCTCTACAAAATAATTGGTTGTATTCAAGTGCGCTCTCCAGTGAGTCAAGCACTCACACAAGACAACATCACTCAAGGTCTCTTGTCTCCCAGTATGTTTTGATGTGCTAAAGATAAAATGGCTCTAGAAAACTACTGAAAAGCTAAGAGAATTTCTATGAAATCACTGAAGAATCATATTTGTGAAATGAATGAAAACTACAATTGTTGTTGGCATATTATAAATGCCACATATTCTGTTGATTGACTTTCTCACACTACTTTCACAGACGAGGTTACACAATTGCAAAACAGAAGTATTTTGGGTTGTTGTGGGTTTTGGGGTTGGTGTTTGGTTTTTTTTTTGAGGGATATTCTTTTTTGTTTTGTTATTTTTTTGGTTTCTTTTTTGTTGTTGGTGGTGGGTTTTGGTTTGGTTTGGTTTTGTTTGGTTTTGTTTTTGTTTTTTTGTTACAAGTCTTTTAAAAAAAACCTCAAGCTAGAATCACGAAAAAGAATTATCAGATTGGAAGACACCTCCAGAGATCTCCAATTCAACTGCATTTTCAAAGCAAGATAAGCCATGAAATCAGACTTGGTTGCCCAAGGTTTTATCCAGTCTCCTCAACCTCCAATGAGAGAGACTGCACAGCCTCTCCGGGCAACCTCTAGGTAACTTCTCCAGTGCTTGAATATCCTGTAGATGAAAATATTTTGCCTTAAGTCAGAAGTCCCCCCTATTTTAATTTATGACCATCATCATTTGTTCTACCACCACGCAAGTCAGCCAAAAGCCTGGCTCCCACTTCCTAATAACCTCATTTTTGGCCTGTCCTCTGAGTCTTTTGACACAGGTCAAGTGTTCCAGAGCCTTAGGCATCTTGGTGACCTCTGCTGAACTTTCTCCAGTTTATCAATAACTTTCTTATGTAAAGAGAACAAATGTAGCCTAATAGGTGCCGTGATAAAGGAAATAATAATTTTCCTGGCTCTACTGGCTACTAGATTTTGGTCAGTTCAGCAGCATTGACTTGGAGATTTTGTGGTTCCACCTATGCTGGTAGAGCGCTTTCATAGCCTAGATATGATTTGATCAATGCTACACACATATGTGATACAAATAAAGATGATTCATTGTTGGGGGCACTTGTGACCATCAGGAATAGCTTTTCAGTCCAAAATAAGGACACTGGCAATCTTTTGGGAACCAGTTACCTGTGAACTACCCCTTTATCCAACTGCTAGTGGAACTCAGGACACAAAAGTGTAGTGGGTACAATTTAGGGACTCTGGATAGTTTAAAAGTGATTGTCTTTAGCTGACTAGTAAACCAGTAAATTTTCAGTGACCTTTTTAATCCCTCTACTTAACTTTGTATTGAAATAGGTGATGGCAAATTATACTAATGACTTCTGTATCTCAACTGATAAGCAGAAATTCCCTAAATTTGCCAAAACTTATTAGCAGTGCCATCAGACTGCTCACTTCGGTCTAGCTCACCAATTGTAATCCCTTTTTAACAGAATTTAAATCGCCATACCCGGAAGGGTTAAGGGGTGGGAGACGCTAAAATCTCGTGAGTTTTTTCATGCATTCCCAGAAACTATGTCAGAATTTCTCATTCATCATATTTTTCCAATAATCATAGCTTTCCAATAATCACTTTGCATTGACACTCAATGTTTTTACTTGCCCATTTTGTAACCTGGTGTAGGAATAAGTTGCACAAGAAGTAATGATATATAATGATCAAAAGCTGAGAAAAGAACCTGGGATGTTCTGTAATGAATGTATTCATTGATGGCTAACGAATATATCCTTATCTGAGAATAATAACAAGCATGCCCATTCTGCAAGTCTTATCAAGAAAGTTGTTCACTTTACCATGGTGGGGTTTTTTTCAAGTTGCATTAACTATAACTATAACCAATGTTGTATCATACTTTACTTCCTCAAAGGGCATGTTATATTAAAGAATTTCAAACAGTAGCATTGTTCTACAGGATTACATATCTTTTTTCCCACATAATTTGGTACTTATTTCTTCAGCAAGTGGGATGAGCACTGATCCCTCAAGTGTTTAAATGCCATTGAAGCCACTGCCTCAGCACACAATAGTTGCTGTTACAGACACACTTATTACAAAAGAACGGGTGAGGAAATCTGGGCTCAGACCACATGCAGCTGACAGCATTGCTATCCACTGGAGAAAAGATAGAAGAAGTAGTGTTGGTTTAACATACCAGCCAATGTGCTAGACTGAGTTTAAATTCCCCCTCCCCCAGCTCACCCTCCTTGTGTGTCTTTCTCTCTCTCTCCCTTTGTTAGATTCACACGTTCTGCTCTTCCAATTGCTTTAGCCTGAAGCAGTTGACATTTACCCCAGCTAGATAATCGAGGAATAACATTTGCGTTACAGTTTAACATGACCTCTGCCTCTACAGCTCTTTTTAGATTACCTTCCCCCCCCCAAAAATGGTTGCTGACACCATAGTGAGGCAGGAGGTGGGAAAAAAAGGAAAGAGAAGCTTATTATTGCAGTGGCACAGTCAATGTCATGAGAAGCTGCTCTGCCCTTTTCAGTTGTGGGTGAGCAACTATTAAGGAAAAGGTATTAAAAGGAGGAACAACTGTGATGTGAGGGACACACAGGTTAAGCTCAAAGCAAAGGTTAATGGATTGACTGTTACCTGTGTATGAGGCTTAATGTTGGTCTATACACAAGAGGATTGCTTCGAGGTTGTATTTTTTTCATGAAAATAAATTAAAGGGCTAATTTATTCCAGCATAAAAGAGTGAGATGCTGCTGCCTCTGCTGCTGCTGTTGTCTTAATACACAAGGACAAATTTTTAATTCAAAATGTTTGCCATTCATTTACAGTACAGTGTGATATAAGGTGATTGTGCCTCTGAAGAGTGAAAAATGGTATGTTTGGCTGAAGATACTCAATTAAATCTTAGATAAAACAACTTCGGTGTTGTTCAAGGAAACTAGACAAAATTTAGAGTGATAGTTTAATAGTTACATTTTAAATAAAAAAAATTTTGTTTAAAAAGAATGTACCTCAAATGGAAATAAAAGGGCTCATATTTTGTGAACAGCAGAAGAAGAGCAAAATAATTCAGTAGTTTTTGCAGATCTTTCATATTTAAAATAGATGTTACACATCAGTGGCTGCAAATTTTAGAAGAGTTTCAAGTGAGCAGAGCAGTATGCAACTGGTTTATAAAGAGCTAACATAAAGTGGGAAAGAAGTTCCTTGTTTGTAAATTCCGTAGTCAAGTTAAAGTCTACACAGTAAAATCAGATTATCTCCACTAATTTCAAAAGAAAAACAGAACGGGCTGCTATATTCAATTATTCAATGTTGGGTTCTTAATATTTTGTTTGTTTGGTTGGTTGATTGGTTTTGCTGGGGTTTTTTTGTTATGTCATTCTGAACATGCAAAAATATTTTGTATTTGGCATTTATAATGTTTATAATTTATATGTTTATATGTTTATGCTATCACGAATACAAACAAATTGTTATGGTATATGCCTTCTCCCTGAGAGTGAATTTAAGTAAAATGTTCTTGTCCATAGATGAAACAGTGATAGAACGTAAGTGCATTTAAAATGAAAGGAAACCAAATAATATCACTTTGAAGTCATCTGTGGATTTTGAACCTTGTAGAGGCTGTTTCATCACAATCAATTTCATTATCTAAACTTTTTCTTAAACACCACCTCCACTTGATTAAATCAGGTTTTCAGGGAAAAACTAAACACCTAATATCAGCATGAAAGCCACAAACAGAAAAAAGAGACAAATCAGCCAAATATTCAAAAGCTATAAACTAAACTTTACATCCTTTTCTTGCTTGTTTGTAATTTTAGGAGAGTGGATCATCAAAAGAAATACATACCAGAATTCCAAATAAAGAGTAATTAGCAATATGTTAGTTTAAAGGAATATCAGCTTTCAAACAACTGACATTTTAAAAACTGGCTTATTAATGCCTTCCTTCAAATACGACCTGTTGTTCTCCTTCTTTGCCAATGTTGAATCATTCCCTAACATTTATTTTGGGGTATTTTGCTCATTTTTATTTTAAATTTCTCAAGTGACTTCCAGCATTTTTCATGGGAGACTATTGTGAAGCATGATATTGTCCAGAACTTCTTTCCCATTACTCATTCTAATACCCTATCTATTATTTCAAATGATTTTTCATCACAAAGGCTGGGTTATATCCTCACAGATTTATACCAGCTGCAGCTGGTAAGATTGTGTTATGAGCAATTGCTCATACCAGAGTACTCTAATCCTTATTTATACCCAACATAAGTCTTAATTATCACTTCCTCACACTAATTTTTTGTATTTATAAATGTATTTATTTCTTAAATATTTGTTTTTTACGCACAGAAAACTATTATATATCCTCAGCTAATACTCACAGTAAAATTAATGAATGAACTCTCCTTTTTTTTTTTTTTTTAATTCAAGTCAGCAGCATTTGGCTCAGACACAGATTGTTAGATAAGACACAAATAATGCGATATAAAAAGCTGTGTAACAATTTTCATACTGTAAGAGGATAATGTGACATAGTTTGTAAAAAATGAATACCTCAATGTTCAGTTTATTTTTTTGTATTTTAGGAACTTGATTATGCAATTTGTGACTCTTCCTGTGGCCTTCAGGGCTCCAGTGAAGGGACTTACTCCAAAGGGTTCTTTTGGTCACAGAGCTGTTCTGAATGATCCAAATGTCAAATGAAATTTTGAAGATAACACAGGATTTCTTCATAGAGGCAGACAACCTGTCTGTTGATGCTGATGTGAGTACTAAGCATGATGGAGATGTTCCCATACAAATGAATTATATGGTTGACAGGTCATTCCTAGTAATGTCTCAGCTCAAAAGATGCAATTCCTTCTGGCTATCAAAGGAACATGAGGACAAGGGGAGACTGGCCTGTATTAATGACCAGTCTTCCAGAATAGAAATTTACAGACTATTCTGAGTTGGAAGGGACCCATAAAGATCATTGAGTCCAACTCTTAAGTGAATGACCCATATAGGGATTGACCAGGACTCCATTACTGAAGGTGCTATCAGATGACTTTGTTTTTCTTTGCGAAATCAACCAGAGTAGCGTTAAAAGTTAAGCAGGGAAAGAGGAATAAAAGTCTTAACTTATGCACCAGAAGAGCTCCTGCCTGAGTAAGATTTAAGTTTGCTTACATTGGCTGCTAAGAAGCCTTCAACTGCTGAAAACTGTTACAAGGTACAGTTGTCATCATAAATGGCTGTCATCAAGCAACAATAACTAGTAGAGTATGAAATGAAAGTTAAGGGACAAAGCTGCAGCTCCACATGCTTCTGGCTCAGCTTTGGCTGGACTGAGATAGGACAGCCATGGAAAGGAGACTTCCAAGTCTGCTTCTTCAAAAGTCCTTGTCCTGAAGTCCATAACTGGTCACCTCCACCCCCACTTCCTCCTGTTTCTTGTCCTGCCAGTCGTCTCTTTCCTCCTCCCTCTTCTTTCACCTCTCCCTAGTCACTGTCCCACCGAAAAGTGTTCCTCATCCTTCCCCATCCTCTTAACCCCCCAGTGCCACCCCACCATCCCAGGCCACCTCCCCATTTTCCCCACGTGGTGCCAAAGGGAAGAAGAGGCAGCCAGTGGCCACTTCCAGTCACCTCTGCCTGCGATGTCAATCCTGGATCCAAAACGTCACCAGCAGGGCTGCAAACAGGGATGGGGGGAAAGACCAATTATTTTTAACCGCTTTATTTATTTATTTTTCCAGAGAAGCTCTTTGGTGTGTTTAGGAGATAAAATTAGTGACTGTAATTCCCACCAAGAACTACTATACATGGCATTTCTATGCAAAACCCAAGAATACTTCCAAGGTGATCCATAGCATTTTACCTGTATCATAGCTGAGACTAGAGTAGTTCAAAGGCAGGCTTAAAAGAATATTGAGTTTGTCAATGCTATGGCAAGCATGATCCTGCATCAGGACACCACTCCAGTCACTTCTGATATGACAGGTACAGGAGCAATTGTTGATCTCTGAGGAATCTGGACCATGACATCTGAACCATGAAATTCCTAGACATTAGAGGTAGAGGAAATCTGATGGGAAGCCACAGGCAACCCTCCCATGTTCCTGTGCCAGCAAAGCCATACTACTGATCACCTGTGGGATTTGCTGGAAAATGAATAGGGGGATGAGTTGGGGAGGGAGAGGTGGAGGTGAGGTGAACCCAGCGAGATGGCAGAGTGAACAGTGCCTCATGGTTCACCTTCTGCAAGGGTGGTGCTGTGCATCCAGAGCTCAATAGCAGAGGGCACTCGACAGCACTGATCAGAAAACTTTACCCTCAGCATGCTCTTCGTGATCACTTCAGTTAAACTCTCCTCATATTACTTCCCTAACAGGATAAGCTCTGCCTCACTTTGAGCAGTAATACCCCACCCAACTATGTAGTGTTTAGAGGAACCAAGTCCCATGTTAACACAACAATTGCAGAAGAGTTTGTGTTAAAAGTGCAAGATCTGGCCTTCCCACCTTTGTATGAATAACTGTGAGTTGAAATCTGTGCAATGGCAAATCATTTGGATGAATGACAGGTTGAACTCTCTGCCCTCAGTTCATGCATGACCAATATGGATGCTCACCTGCAAAGAACTGCCTCATCTAAATCTCCTCAAGCAACCTTCCTGCACAGCAGCCCCTTGCACTGCCGTATCCTGAGCAGATGCGTAAATTTTAAGAACAGTAAAGTTTTAAATACTAAAAGAATACAAAAAATTGCATAAACTATAAAACACTTTAAATTACATTTGGTTATAAGTTACTTCGTTCATTATCTCTTTTTTCCATCTCCAAGCTTCCTTTATTTATTTGTGACAACTTACTTTAAAAACTATAAATGGGGAAATAAATCTGAGCTAATGTCTTAGAAACCAAAAGGAAAATATATTGGAAAATTTGCTAGTTAGCTGACCACTGTATTTGAATTGCTGTCACACAGAAGGAGGATGAAAATGTTTTTTTTTTTTTCCATTTTTGTGTGCAGGTAATATTGCAATGGTTGGTTTAGGTTTTAGTTTAACAGCACATGGAGTCTGTATCTTTCAGCTGGATACATTTATTTCAAGGTACTTAGAAGCTGACTTTTATGAGATTATTTAGTCAGTGATTATTTTTGTTGAGAAATGTGTCCTTTATCCCTCTCATTCATCCACTGCTAAGATATTTCTGTTTGTCAGAATGCATCCATTTCTGATAAATGACTGAAGACTGACTGCTACACTTTATTAAAAAGTAATAACAATTTTTGTACGCACCCTTCACATTGTAAGGGGGGGACCATGAATCAAAGGACACTGCCTGTCTGGTCCTGATAAATGCATCGTTTACCAGCTGAGGAGTTATTTAGGACTGGCTATTAATTTAAATCACATTTATCTTCACTGAATGGGGGGAGGTTGCTGTGATAGGACTGCGAATGACCAATAGTGCAGCTAAGTGCACATTATTTATTACTACCGCCTGCAAAGCACTGCACAATATGTTAAAAAAAACCAGTGCCAATTACCATGGTTAATCTAGTCAGGGCAGTAACAGATTTCTTCCTAACACAAGCCAATTTTTACACTTTTGAATCTCTAGAAAGTCAATGTTTTCTCAAAATTCCTGATGATTAAAACCAGTTTATTTGTCCTTTCCTAAACCATGATAGGCAATTCTAGTCTGCTTGAGTTTATCTTCTTTTTTTTTTTTTTAAAGCTTGTTTTAAACATTTTAGAATAGAAATTTCTGAGTGCAGTAAAGTCATGTTAACTATGTCTTCTAGAAGATTTCTAAATTTTGTTCCAAAGCATCTGAACAAGAATTTTACTGAGGCCTAGGGAACAGTTATGCAGAGCTGTTTTGGGCCGCTACCATGTAACCTGCTCAGAAAATTTCACACATGGAAATAAAGTAATGCTGTTGAAAAACATCATAAATAGGACTTTACAAAGCCCAGAGTAAGAAGTCAGCATACCGCACATGTCTATGAAATAAAATCATCTATCTCTTTTTGCTAAGAGCTAAGGTAGTCATCAAGTCAGATGCCTCTGAAACTTATAAGAATAGTTAAAATAAACGGCTATAGAAGAACAGCTATTAAGATGCTTTAAGCGCATCTGCAGTGGTGGATGGTCACCTCCTGAGAACTTTCTGAGAACAAGAAGCTCTTAAGATTGACAACGTGGTCTCCATTTGAACTCAGATCCCAAGTAACCAAAAGAGAACAGAAGCACAATAAGGCAGACATAGACATATGGAGAAAAGAAGAAACTGCAGACATTGAAACCATAGTTCTCCTTACCTGTAAGAAAATATCAATGACAAAAATCAGAACAAAACATTACTTTTTTTTATCTCTAACCATTTACATTCACACTCGGTCTTCTTGTTCCACACCTACGGTAACACTAGAGTCCCTTCTGGCATTTAGCAGGAGTGTTGTTTTTCCTAATGCTGACTGGTCATTCATCTCCAAACAGAATCTAGTTTTTCCCGGTGCTTAGGAAAATCTTAGTAATAAGCAAGTTTCTGCAGAACTGCACTCAAAAACCAGCACTGGGGTAGCAGTGGTAGTTGCTTACATCTACAGAGTTTTAGTCTTACCTCACACTCTGATATGTTTATCGCCACTGTTGCCTTGTACGTCAACAATCCTATAACTGGAAGAACAGCTAAGTAATGATTACCAATGTCTAATACTATCCAACATTATGTATGAGTAATGCTGTTCTTGCATGCTTGTTGCATCAGCTCCCAGTAGTAATTAAGCCTTTATCATTAAAAGCAAAGGACAAGTACTGAACACCATGTTTGGAAGGTGTTGGGTTTTCCATCCCATTAGCCTGAGAAATAAGCAGGATATTTCTATGCAATTAATCCTAAAATAAATAAACAGAGATGTGAATAAAAACATATTGGCACATTACAAGAGAGGATGCATTCTAAGTCTCTGGAAGTCTGAAACATTTGAATTAGACATAAGATTTTTACAATTAACTGAATAAGTAACCAGAGGTCATACAGATTTTTCTATAAAGAGAATTTTTTAAGGTAAAGTGATGTTTGGATTTTTTTCCCTTGAGGTATATCTGATGCTGTTATTCAGCCACGTAACAGGAACTGATCCAAGGCATTTTATCAGAGAAGATTTTCGTATTTGTCTCCTTGCTCCTAAAGTCTATACAACTCTGGGAATCTGTCTTACTGGTATAAACCTCCTGTTTTAGCTCTGAGGATTTGTGGCACAGTTTTGGAATCTAGGACTGCAAGGGAATGTCGGGACTAAATCCAATTCAGTGCTCTTGCAAGCAACCATATCATATAATCTTTTTACACTTATCAAACTCCACCTTAAAAGTAATTAGTTTTTTGTTCCTCAGTCCCTGCACCCTTACTATGCTTGGGAAGCTTTTCCAGGGAATGATTCCTCTGCTAGATAAGGTCCTTTTTTCTAATTTCCATCATAAACGTACTTACCTATTCCTTTTAATGCTAAAGCTGGCATTCAGTTTAAATATTTTTCCCCTCTCGAGTTTATCTCTGTATGTATTTATAGACAACAATCAAATCATCTTTAGGGTCTGGTTTGTTAGGCTAAGCTTGCCAAATTACTTTTGTGTCTTTTTGATATTCATGTACCAAATCATCTTAACAGTGATTCTCTGTGTTGTTTCCAGTAATACTTTCTTTTAATAGCTACATGGTCCTCAAGATTAGGCTGTATTAGAATGTTGGATGCTGATACTAATGCTTTCTTACTCTTTCTGGAAGTATCTTCATACTGTGCCTCAGAAACACCTTTGCCTTTTTTTACAGTTATAACATATTGGCAGCTTACAGTCATACTATGATCAACTAGAGAGTTTGGGTCACTCTCTTGGTGATTTCTTACAGATGAGCTCTCAGCTTATAGTGAGTATTTGTGTTATTAGTCCTTGAGTGACTGACCTTGTGCTTTGTGCTATTGAATTTCATCTTATTTCTATTCCTGTCGATCTCAAGGCTATCTGATTCTTTCATTGCGATACCCCAATTCTCCTCTGTACTGATGATGTGTCCTGGCACTGGTGTTATTGATACTGCTGTGCAGTAGTGAGATCCCTGTTAAAAGTACAAGCAGTACCTTACCAAAATGTCTCAAGACTGGACCATACTCTATACTAAGAGCTTCCTTTTTATACACTCTAGTCATTACTGTCTTCACTCAGCCATTTACCCAAATTATGTATATCTCCTCTGAAAATCTTCAGCTTCTCCAGCTTTACCAGTTTTACTGGTCTTCTTATTTGCACCATGGTTTTGATGTTTGGCATCTGGACATCTTCCATTTTTATGATCCTAGGATGTATTCTTGTGTTCTTTTGTAGCTGTTCCTTGAAACCCAGTTTTCAATCACTGTCTTACAGCAATGTCTCAGGTAACTCTTTCTAGGAAAGAGACTGTGCTTGGAGGAGAGAGTAGGAATGGAAGAGACTGCCTGATGGGACTGCAGCTTTGTATCATCTGAGAAACAGCAATGAGAAAACACACAAGCATTGAAGTGAAGCTGAACATAAGTCTATCACTCAAATATGTGGCAAAAAAAAGAGTATTGCTTTCAAATTTTAAGCTACCAGGCATACCAATGTGCCAACTCCCTGTCAAAAGCATATAACAGAATGAATATTTTTAGATCAAAAGCTGCTATCATTTCATATAGTTTTTCATAACCTGGAGTTGTACAGATTGAATATTCAGGGCAGGAAGATTTGCCCTGAAGACTTTGCACGTCAATCATTTGTAGTGCAAAGAATGGGTCATATCCACACTGGGTCACATTTTACTTCACTTGCTACAAATTCCCCAACCTAATATTTAAGCTGCATTATACCAAAAAATATTTTTGATCATGTTTCTGCCATGTTATGACTCTAAGCATTTTATTTTGTACATAGACTGTAGAAAAGTCAAACCCAGTTAATCCTCAGGCTCTGGTCTTTCTCTGAGTAAAAGATACACAGACACTTCTGGAGCTAAACACAGAAGATCACACTATTTGTTTTATTGCTTCAATTCTTTCCTTTTTACCAAGAAACATTTGTAAGAGTTCAGTCTGTGCTACTTCCTCTGCTTACACTGCAGGTATTCAAAAGACAGTCAATCCTAATTATCCCATCCCCCTTCACATATCCCCACACTCAATTAATAATGTTCAGTCATGTATGAAGCTGAGTTTACATTAATGTAATTTTTTAATACATTAAAGTGGAGCATGTCTCAGGCATTTTATAAATAAATGTCACTAATTTATAAATACTTTTGCCACCCTGGGGACCAGAGACTGTGAAGGGGAAAGGGCAACAGGGGTGCAATCCTCTCTCTTTCCACTCCCATTTGTAGCTCCTGGGGACGCTCAAAGAGATTAAAACTTGCACTTACCAAATCCCAGGACATGCAGCTATTACTTACTGTGCGCAGTGCAATATAGTTTAGGTTCAGAAAAGAGCAGCTCTGGAACTTACTCTTCGCTGCCACTTTTATAAAAATTGAAGATTTCTCTAAATAAGGAAAGGAAAAAGGTTCAGGTACATTGGAATCAAAGTTTCTCTGTCAAACCATATTCCTGATGCCTTTTCAAAGCCTGTAGCTCCGTAATACAATAAAGAAATATGTGTTTCTGCATGTGGGTGTACCTGCAAGATGGAAAGGTTTTAAATTCAAAGTAACACTTACTGGATCAGTGAAATGAAGATTATCTGTCACTTAATTCACAGTTAATGCATGAATTTAATTCTACTTTGCAACTTGGGGCGAGAGAGTAGAATGGCACAAAAATGCCTAAAAAGAGAAAGTATTACCAGATGAAATTTCAAAAGTAACCACTTTATGTTGTCAGGCTTGGTTTTGAGCCTGACTTGTGCATGTATGGGGAAAGTCAACAAGATGCAGCACTGTGCAAACATTCTTAGGAATTTCATCTCTTTTGTTGTCATTGCTACTAAATTTCTAAGAATTCTGATTAACTTTTATTTCATTTATTATTGTAAGACTGTACATTTCTGCAGCAGAAAATTATCACAGTTTTGTAGAGGGCCTAGCACAAGTGTGTAAAAATAGACATAAATGCTTCTCCATACCAGAAGCTAGGTATATGATAAAAGGGGCAAAACGAAATATTTTTTTAATAATACACTAAAGTACAAAGTACAAAGAGAAAAAAAAAAAAACAAAACAACAACCTATGGTTCTGGTGCCAGGGCTATGCATAAATAATGAATATTTATCTATGGTAGAGACAGCAGATTTTTTGCCTTTTTACAAAATGTGCCAAAAGATTAAATTCATAATTTTTCCCTCTGTCTATAGTTGACCTCTCCCATCTTTGTTTTTTAAAAAAGCAAAAGAGAACCTTTTGTTTTTAATTCATGATCAAGGTGAAGATTCTATACAGGTAATTGTATGAAAATTTGAGGAGTTCTGGTTTTAGTCAGTGTTTGCAGTCCTTTCCTCCTGCTGTGTTTCCTGTGAGATGGTCTGAGAATATGCAGCTGCATTGTTCTTTTTGGGCTATGTTTGCAGACTATTTCTAGCCCACATCAACACAATCCAAATAACCCTCAGAAGTTGCTTCATTATTTATTAGAAAAAGCAATCTGGCATGCGGTGTGTTATCGACAGCTGAAATCCAATACTCAAAGGTCACCAAAACAAATACCAGAAAGAAAAGGTGTTAAGGCAAATAAAAATACACCTTTTTAATTTTGACTGAATTGATTAAATAACAATTGAGTGGTGTCACAGGTCATAAGGCTTTGAGACATAAGGTCAGCTTAATAGAAAAGAGCCTGGGGCCATGTCACAGGGTATGCTCTGAGGCCTAGCACTGAGGCCACATCATTGTGCTTGCTTCTGCCCTTACCCCATGTAGCCTGAAATGAAGAAATGCCTAAACAGAATAGAGAACAGTCTAAATAGACTAGTGCTTATCACTGAGGGCTACCCCCTGAGTCAATGCTGTTTAGAACCGATTGCTTTATTTGAAGTGAGAGTACTGGGCATCTCTCAGTAAACATTTTATAAAATTCAATAGGTCGAGGGAAAAAAAAAACCCAAACAACCATAAAAAAAAACAAACAAACCAAGAAAAACCTTTTTACACAAGCAATACTCTATAATATACGTACATCTCATTACAGTCCCACAGTTCAGCCCAGATATTTCAGGACTGACATCAAATGAGTGAAGTAGAAAATGAAACACTTAAATACACTGAAATCAAAAGAACTTTTTATATGATTTTGAGAATGATGAATGGTACAGTGGTTTATACACACTGATACATTCACACTAACATTAATTAAGCTACATCATTTTGTAGTGCTGCCTTTTTGTATGTTAAATTATTTAGTTTCTAAATATAACTAGTCCAAGGAATCTACTGACATAGAAATTCATACCTTCAGATACTCTGACTGATCTTTTTAAAAGGGCTTGGTAATTTTACATTTAATAATGCCAATGAAAAATCTTGGTCTGTCTCTGGTTCAGCCAGCTACTTAAACCTGTGTCCCATCAAAGCATGAGAACATAACTACATTGATTTCAGCAGGTTAACTGCAACATAGCAGGTAGGAAATTCAGTATAGGAAAGTAAAAAATTATCTAGATTATATAGCACTTTCATGACAATCTGCTGGCTCCATCAGAGACTAAGGCATATCTTCCTATTCTGTGGCTGCACCTTCTAGTACTCTTCTCTCCAAATTTCCCTGTGTTACCCCCACTTTGGACTGGTAAGGTAAACAGTTGCCACTGAAGAGTATAAAAATATTTCTCCATGGAAGAGAGTTGATTTGGAAAGATTGTCTTTTTCTTTAATGAACGTGCATCTATTTTGGTTCACTGATGCTCCAGCATCATTTTAAAAATGAACTCCTGTTATTCCCTGTCATTCCCAGACTTCCCATGTCAATGCTGTTGCTAAATTTTTTTCTAGCCTGATCATACTCCCACTTAATGAATAGCTAAACTTCTGTTGATTCTCAGGAAAACAATTCTGATTTTCTCATTTATTATTTAAATTTTAATGTCGCATGCTAGTACAATAACTCAGAACATAACTCAAGTACCGGAAATTTCTGTAGTCTAATATATTTTCATTTTTCAAAATTGGTCATAGTCTATAAAACATAAGATTATTCACAAAAAAAATAATTATTATACAATTAATAATAAATCATAATTTTCAATGCAACAAGTATTTAAGGAAGTGAAGGGGATCAATTAGATGACAAAAGCCAGTGTCTCATATAACTTCATGGTGGAAAGAATGCTTTTTGCCACTGAGACTCTGACACTCCTTTTAATACTTTTTCTACTTAATGGCAATTTTAACTGCATAAATTCGAAAAAAAATGGTTTTTCATTTAAGACTAGTAGTATATTTATTTTCTATACTTCTTGTCCTGGAAGAGTTTGTTTCCTTTTCAATCAGTTTATTTTAAGAAATAGCCCATGGCTTCAAAAGATAGTGCTTTAAAATGTTATTATACAAACAGTGAAGTTCAGGACCTACTCTGTCTACAAACATCAAAAGCAAGGACTTTAACTCCCAAACATCTTTATCAACAGTGGTAAAGCCTATAAATCACTCAACAATACAGAAAATATTTAGTACTCTTAAGAAAGGAGTTTGAACAATACCAGCTGTAGAGATTAGGAAAATATGAAGATGCATTTTACTAAAAGAGCCTCTTTTTGTACACACGGAATCATCAGTTTTCAAGTACCTGAATATCAACAGATATATAATAAAATCTAGGACTTATACTTGAAAGAAACAAAATATTATTTATCAGATTCATTTGGAGAATTTTTTCCTGTCTGTGGAAATTTCTTCTCAGTTCTGTATGCTCTTGTCCTGTTGTTAATACTGTGGTTTGTGTGCATGTAGAAGAGGGTTGGACTGCAGCCCTTTAAAAAAGTCTTTCAGACTGGTGACATATTATCTAAAATGCTGGATGGAAAATGGCAGTGGAAAAAAATGTATGTCCATGTGCAGAAATAATGCTCAAGTGCTTGATGGCTGGGATGTTCCTTCCTGTGCAGCTATACAAGGTCCTTCTGGATAGGTGCTGTTCTCTGAGGCGAGGCAAGACTCCACCAAACCCTCTGGGCCAGGGAAGAGTCAAGGAGAAACTGTGAAGTTTTGACTCAGGAACTGCCTGAAGGGCTCTGATCATTCACACAATAGGGTAATGTAAACAATACTTGTTCCCAGTAATGCTGGATTTTCATTGCTTTGCAAGTTTGTATAAAAACCTCCATATGTTCATAACTCACAGTAGGACTGTTATTGACAATCTAGACAAAGAACCAGGCAACGTAATGTCCAGTTTAATATCTATACTTTCAAATGTTTCTCTTTTGAGGATGAACTGAAACATATGAACATGAAGGCTATGTACGTCCTTCCCCTTCTTTACTTTCCAGGCTGCCCTAGGCAGTTGCGGTTTTTCTGGATTCAGGAAGAACCTTTATTTTCTGACCTACTTTCTTCCCTGGCATGGTAATCACAGTATGCTGTGAAGAATGGGGAGATAAAAGTGCTGTAGATCATTCATGACAATCCTGCAACACTTTTTTTGTGCCAGCTGCCTTGTATTGGATTCTCGTATTAGACGCCTGAGTTTAAAGGATTTGGACACCTAATAGCTTGGGTTTTCTGTAAGGGTGGGAAACAGGTTTTTATACTTCTAGCATTGACCTGTTGGTTATAGTATCTGATATTAAGAGTTTTAAGTGGTTTTGATAGACTGAAATGATCAGCTTCAAATAAGTGATCATCACTACAACATGTCCCCACTAGGTATCTTCAAAAGAACTGGCTTAAATCAAGATTCATGAGCTGAACTTCAATCTCCTTGGTTTGCCTATTTACATTTATTAACTGCATTTTTTAACCTCTCACCTCTTTCTTAGCAATGTATTTCAAATTACACCTTTTATCTGATTTTGCATTAGGCTAGAAATTCTGCCTAATTGTAAGCATTTACACTGAAATACTGGCATAAATATTCTTAACTTTGGCCTTTCTGGGTCATATTCCCCATTCCTACTTTAAAATCTGTATTAGTTCATGTTCTTACTTATATCTTATCTGGCATTCTTCAATTCTTCTTCATAGATTAAATGGGTAAATTCTCTGAGGTTTTATTTAGTCTTTCTTCTTAAAAAATTAATCCAGGACACAACGTCCTGTGAGCGGATAGAGGGTTAATCAGTGTTTGTGTAACCTTTTCGTGAACTTTCATAAGTTTTCCAATTAACTGGGGTAACTTAAAAAAACCCACACATTTTGTGGTGTACAGTGTTTCCTTTCCCTGCTAGCAAAGTTGCTTTAAGCAGCCATGCATATTTCTAAAGACCCTAACTAATATGTGGAAGTTTAAACCATTGTTCGGTGTGTATAGGAAGCACCAGATGAGATGGGTTTCAGTGGTAACTCTCACCTGGCTGCTTACAGTTCCCCTTCCTGTTAGCTTGAGAGCAGTAAAAAGAAACAAACTTTCTTCCTTGTGGAGGAAAAGGTCTTGTTATGCAAAGAATTTTATAAAAGCTCTCTTTACGCTCTCTGGGCATTGATGGATGGTGCCATACAGCTTGAGAAGTTGTCATTTAAAGGAGATGTAGGGTAGCAGAATCCTGTGCCAGCCAGCAGTCCACCTACTCCAGGTATGTAGCTGGCACCACACCTGCAGGTTAGGCAGTGCAAAAGTGGTGGAATGGTCCAGAAGTGCAGTCCACCTGAATAGGTAGATTGACATAAATATCTCAGCTAGAGAATGGAATAGCTGCCCTGGGCTGGAGTGGTGGTTTAGCCCATCTCCTCAATACTTGAATAAGATGGATGAAAACTGACTGATATCTGCATGGTAGAGAAGAAGCTGATACTTAAGAACTGACAGGTTACTGTCAAAATCTGTGGGCAAAACAAGTCTGTCATACTTAAGAGCAAGTCAGTTTACACAAAATCCTGTAATTCCAAACCCTTGTCATTAAAAATTCCATGTCTGACTGCTGGGGAAATGCACCAGCCCTCAGTAATGATGGTTGAGTATCATCTTTTTCACAGAGGAATATGTGAAAGGTACAAAATGGACCCTACAAATTTCAATACCTTGGATTCCTATTACTATATGAGTAAAATAATAGCACCATAAAAATTCAAGCAAGCATCCAAAAAGTCTAGTTAATTTGGCAGTGCTAGAGATTGTCTCATTTGTCTCCATTCCTTTCGTCACAGTGCTGCTATGATGCTATATTGTCTGTATTCTTTGACTTAATGCTTTGACTTTCTTGTATTTGAAAATAAACTAAAACATAAAAGGAACTAAGAAGTATCACACAGTTTGAGGCTTGGATAGTTTTAGCTACACCTGATAATATGCTCAGCTAGTTGTCTTCTGCAGAAATGGTACTTACTTGTTTCTTCTTGCCTTCAAATTTGTTCCTTATTATAAGGAAACTTCTGACTCAGCAATTATGAATTCAACAGTTTGCATTGTGTTGCAAAACTGCCAAAGTGTGCTAAGTAACTGAGAGGTCCATCTAAGCACATTTGTAATGTGAATAAAGAGAGACATTCCAATCCTCATATACATTCACAAAATTAAAAAAAAAAATCCCTTTCTAACAGGTCTAGTGGAAAGCTAGAACATGATTGAATAAAATATTCACTATGACTCCTTTATTTGACAAAAATTCCCAGACCATGACTTCCTTTTGTAGTTCAAATGTCAAGCGTCCCTTCCACTGTCATCAGGGTGGCATGCAGGAACAGAGGGAGACCCTAAACAGAAGTCTTTAATGATGACAAGCCTGGTTAAGTCAATGACCCACAACATCTTTTGTCTCCCTTTCTCCCAATGTTGGCTCCTGCTGATTCAGATGAGGGAAGCCAACTAGCAGAGCAGTTGTTCATGCATAGTCTAGGCAAAATGCTTCCTTCACCCCTTTGCATAGAGTGCAAAAGGCCCTTCAATTTCCTCTGTACCATTTTTTGTGGCTTTTTTTTCTTTTTTGTCTTTTTCTCTGATTGACTAGCTTTATATTGATTGAAAAGTCATTTCCTTTGCCCAGTGTTCTGAGAAACAAAATAAATGTTTTCTGTGACCCTAACTCTTAGATTTTTCTTTCCACAGAGCTAAAGAAAAAATTTCCTGTCAATTATATTGAAGGAAAAATTATATTGTTGTTTTGTAGCACTTTTTTCTCCCTATGTGTCAAAAGGAAGCAAATGATGCATTAAAAGCCTAAAAGCTGAAATAAAGATTAGGTGTAAAGTGCTATTGATCCCTTTACGAAAAGAAGCTAAGACAGATTCTACTCTGCTGTCAGGTTACATTTTCAGCAAGTTACCCAGATGCAAGATTTGAAACATCTACAAAGGAGTTCTTAAAGCGCTGTTGAAAGTATCAAATAAGATTACATCAGACAGTAGGAACAACCATTAAAAAATATCAGTGGTGCAGATGAGGTACTGTCAGGCTGCATTGTCCCAGTGTTTAATGTAACCCAGTGACTGAATGTTTAAGACATCCATATGAAGAGCCAGAATTTCAAAAACATAATTTATTACGTTCTTTGTGTGTACACTCTAAAGATATATACACATACAAGTACATGTGTCTTCACGTCCAGAATCTACAATATCTTAGACACATAATGTAGTTTGCATTGGATGGTGCAGAAGAAGGCTCTAATTTTCTATTCGCTAACTTGCTTTTTGTCTTAAGAATATTCTGAACATTTTGGAGATTATTACAAGCTATACCAGTTCTAATGAGAGAATAAGCTATTGCTATAAGTCAGTACAGCATATCTTCTTCCAATTGCTCTACCTTCTTGTTCCTGAGAAACCTTCTTGCTCCAAACAGGAGACTGGACAGGAACTGAAAAAATATGTGATTTGTTAGCAGAGAATATATGGTCATGTACCATCCTTCTCTGTACTGTTTTGATGGACCAAAGTTTATTAGAAACCAGCTACTCAAGGCATTTATGTTACTTTCTACATTCACTGATACTAAGTTTAGCACCTGAGTGTACAAAATGCAGACATATTGACTATGAAACTTTCAATTGTTACTTACACAAGCTGAAAACACCAGAGATTGGTACATCTAAAGAAGAATTAAAAAACAGTTGATTAAATTCTATAAATTAAAAAGAATCTACAAAGCTAAGCCAATTAATTTCCTGATTCTCAGTAAGGCATCTTTGGAACATAGCCAGGGATAATTTTTTGGAGAACAAACAAAAAAAGACAAATAGAAACAAATGACAAATCCAGATGATGTTCCCATTCCTTTTCTATTTGGTACCATTGGCCTTATGTGCCTTCTTTATAACACAGTGTACCCAGGTGATACCAAAGCCACCTATGTTATGCCTTAAATAAAAATAGTTACAGATGGTCCCATGTCTCCTAGCTACCTTTTGGCTTCTGAATAACCAAAAGGCAGAGCTCTTTCTTTAGCTAGCTCTTGAACTAGCTCTGTCTAGTTCAGAGTCCTTCTGCATTTTTAACGTAACTGAATAACGTGTGCCTGAACCTGACTAGGGATTCAGAGAAAGCTGTAACAGAAGTAGAGGCAAGCAGCTGGAACATAGGGTTGACCAAAGAATATTCTTTTCATGTTTAATGTAGCCTTAAATGGTGAAAAGGATCAACAATTTGTCAAAGTTTTAAAGTGGTAAAAGTAGCCAAAATACTTACAGACCAGAGGCCCTGAGACAACAACTTGGAAGAAATATTAGAATAGCTTGTGTGCACTGTTAGCCATAACATTTTCAAGGGTAGAAATTCACAGAATCACAGAATCAACTAGGTTGGAAAAGGTCTCTGATATCATCCACTCCAACCTATGACCGAAAATCCCCATGTCAACTAGACCGTGGCACTAAGTGCTACATCCAGTAGTTTCTTAAACACCTCCAGGGATGATGATTTCACCTCATCCCTGGGCAGCCCATTCCAATACCTAATCACTCTTTCTGTGAAGAACTTCTTACTAATGTCTAACCTAAACCTCCCATGGTGCTGCTTAACACTGTGTCCGCTTGTCCTATTGCTAGTTGCCTGGGAGAAGAGGTAAATACTCATCTGGGTACAGCCTGCTTTCAGGAGTTGTATAGAGTGCTAAGGTCTCCCCTGACCCTCCTCTTCTCCAAGCTAAACAACGCCAGCTCCTTCAGGCACTCCTCACAGGACTTAAGCTCTAGACCCTTCACCAGCCTCATTGCTCCTCTTTGGACCTGCTCCAGCACCTCAACATTCTTCCTGTACTGAGGAGCCCAGAACTGGACACGACACTCAAGGTGTGGCTAAACAGTGCTGAGTACAGGGGAAAAATCAGTTCTCTGGTCCAGCTGGTGAGACTATTCCTGATACTGGCCAGGATGCCTCTTGGCCACCTGGGCACACTGCTGGCTCATGTTCAGCTTCTTGTCAATCCGTACCCCCTTTCTCCCTGGCTGCTCTCCAGCCACTCTGTCTCCAGCTTGAAGTGCTGCATGAGGTTGTTGTGGCCAAAGTGCAGGACCCGGCACTTGGCCTTGTTGAACTCATCCCGCTGGAATCAACCCAACTCTCCAGTCTGTCCAGGTCCCCCTGCAGAGCCCTCCTGCTTTCCAGAAGATTGACATTCCCCCTAAATTTGTGTTATCTGCAAATTTGCTAATGTAGACTCATCCAGATCATCAATAAAGATATTAAACAAAACTGGGCCCAGCACTGATCCAGCTGCCAACTGGATGCAGCACCATCACCAGCACTCTCTGGGCCCGGCCCTCCAGCCAGTTCTTAACCCAGCACAGAGTGCCCCTGTGAAAACCATGAGCTGCCAACTTTTCCAGGAGTATGCTGTGGGAAACAGTGTCAAAGGCTTTCCTGAAGTCCAGGCAGACTACATCCACATCCTTCCCCTCATCCACCAGATGGGACATCTGATCATAGAATGAGATCAGGTTAGTCAGGCAGGACCTGTCCCTCCTAAATCCATTCTGGCTGGATCTGATCCCCTGGCTGTCCTGTAGGTGCCCTGAGATCTCATCCAAGATGATCTGTTCCATAACTTTGCCAGGCATTGAGGTCAGGCTGACCTGCCTGTAGTTTCTCAGATCCTCCTTCCAGCCCTTCTTAGGGATGGGCATCACACTGGCCAACTTCCAGTCATCTAGCACCTCCCCAGTTAATCAGGACTGTTGACAAATGATGGAGAGCGGCTTGGTGAGCTCTTTTGCCAGCTTCCTTATCACCCTGGGATGGATCTCATCTGGTTCCATAGACTTATGAGTATCCAAGTGGCTCAGGAAGTCACTAACTGCTTCGCCCTGGGGACTATTCGGCTCCCCATCCCTGTCTACCAGCTCAGGAGGTCAGCTGGCCTGAGGATGACCTGTCTTATTGTTGAAAACTAGGCAAAGAAGGTGTTAAATACCTCAGCCTATTCCTCATCTTTGGTAATGGTATTCCCTCTCTCCACGTCCAGTAAAGAATGGAGGTTTTCTTTGCCCCTCCTTTTGCTATTAAGGTATTTATAAAAGCAGCTGCTTATAGAATAATTCATCTACCTCTTCATCCTGGTTGGATGGTCTATAACAGACTCCTATCAGGATGTTTGCCTTGTTGGCCTTCCCAATGTATTCTAATTAAAATGAAACTGAAATGTGTGCAGTAGGCACTCCCGTGGTGCAAAAGGTATAGATCTTTCAAGTAAATAGCTTGAGCCAGGATCAAAAATCCACACTTTATGCATTTTAAGCTTTTAGTTTGCACTTACTCCAAAGACAAATGCAGAGCACTTCCACAGTGACCACACTCACATGCTGAAGAGGAATGCACAGAACTTTGCTTCTTAGTATTTAGGCTATTCTGCTTACCAGGCTTTACAGATAGTCTATCAAGGAGAATGTCATGTGATTTAGGTAGCCTATCACACCTTGCAACTGAAGCACTTTGTCCTGTAGGTTGCAATTTCCTGAAACAATATAGTAGCAGAAGGCTTCCTTGTGTCTGAGGTAGAATATAAACAGTGAAAAATTACTCCATCTATTTGATGAATTTAGTCTTCATTTCTATGATGTACCCCCTTGAAAAAGGAAACAACTATGAGTCCCTTCCAGCTCAGTATACTCTATGATTCTATGATTCTATGTCAGATGGCATTTGATGCCAGGGATTGATCCTGCTTACCCTTTGAGTACCTTACTCTCCAGGAAGAGAAGGTTGAGAGTCATGAAAAGCTTAGATTGTCCAACACAAGAAAAGACAAAGATTCCTCTGAGAGGAAAAGGGAGCAATCGCATTCTGAAGAGTGACAGAAAAAGAGGCATCCTAGAGACAGAAGGTATAATGCAGAATTTGCTACAGCTCAGAAAGCCACTGAGTTGAATGAAAAGAGACCTGGAAGCAAAAATCTGTCCTGCAAGGACACAGTAGGCAGAGTAAGATTTCTTTGGAAACCTTTTGCTTTCTGATGAGTTTTCTCTATTTTTAAAGTAGGTCTGCTGTCATTCTTTTTCATATAAAAGATTGCTTTTGGATTTTAAAAGACTTTTTTGTCTTCATAGGGAAAGACTTCTTTCATTCCACTGCAAACTCTGTAAGAGAGTAACTTGTTCTTACAATGTTGTCTGGGATCTGGGGTGTTGATGAACCAGTGGTACTGCTCTGCAGTGAGCTGACTGAATCCAAGAAAAATTCATTCTGCTGTTTGCTGAATGAATTGAAATAGAGGTAGAAAATGTACAAGAAAAATAAAAAGGCAAGAGGGATCAGCTTTGTGAAAAATGTTGATTATATCAAGAAAAATAAAAATATTGAAAGCATTCTCTTTGAGGTTTTTCACAATTGTGAAGGAAGGGAAGGGAAATGTAAGAAGAAACAGAGACTGCAGGAGAATGTAAAAGGAAACCAACAGGAGACCTCTATTTTTAGATTTAAAAGCACGCTGTCTTTATCAGTGTCCTCTGTGGAAAACACTCTTCCCCCAAACTATTAGACATCTTTTTAAAACTGGAAAAGAGTAAGTATATAAACCAAGAACGATCTGAAGACATTTGCAGCTTTTCTCATATTATTTCCCACCTTCTTCAGAGAAATGTGTCAGAGGGTTCACCCTCTGTAACACCCAGCATTTGTTTGTTCACACTGACCTAATTTCCAGGAAGCTTTAGGTTTTCATGTGTATAAGCAATTTATCGTGAATGCATACACAGAAGTTTGTCATGCATGTACAGAACACAGTTGCCAAGGAAAAAAGTTGGTCATGGAAAAGATGCATCATGAAACCATTAAAGCTTTCTTTCGCACAGTTCCCTGCAAATCTGACACAAACCATTTAAATACTAAACTGTGCTAATGCTTTTATGTGAAAAATAAGTAAGCATGTTTTTATTGCATTTTAGACAGCCAATCCTTCTTTCTTGTCCATATTTACATCTTTCTTTTGCATTAGGTGCATATAGTTTAACACATTTAGATGTTGATTCTTCAGCTGAGGAATCAAATGCTACATCAAAGCAGATACAATATTTTCATCATGTATTTAATGACAATATTTAGCAAGTGCATTAGAAGTAATAATTGCTCATCAAACTAAATAAAATGAAACTTGGAAAAAATGTAGAGCAGCTTTAATAAAGTATTTGAGCTGCAAGGAAAAATATTTAAATTTGTAATCAACACAAACAAACAAATCGCTCGCCAAATTTCCTAATATTGTGGTGCTAAGTAAGCTAATTATCCGTACTAAGTGTTATTAAAATGTTTTTTTTCCTTTGAAGTTAACACATTAACATTAATATAACTATCAGACATGAGAAATATAAAAAGAAAAAAAACAACAAAACATATTCAGAATACAAAGTACTTGTTCTTCAGATGTTTGGACTTTGTGCTAAAGACTGTCTGAGCATATCAGGATGGTACTGCTTACAACAAAACTCTGAAATACAGAGGACACTGAGAGATCCAACTCCTACAAATTCAGTAACCCACAGAATGAAGTTCAAAGATTTAAATCTTGAAGTCAAAACATGAAGATACATTTTTCTGCACTTCTTTAGAGCCTAAATATTTCTCTCCTTGGTTCACGGGGTATACATTGGTATAAAACTAAGGAAAGACACAGAGGGTTTTTTTCTGTAGAGCAAACATTTTGGTATAGTATACACAGAAGTGAAAAGTGAAACTATCAAACTAAAATCACATCAAGAGTTAAAAGGATAAATTTTTATAAATATTCTGTCAAAAAGTTACAGTTGAAATCCATTCCAATAAACAAAATATATAGCAAAAGTAATCAAATTAACTTAAATTCACTAATTCACCAGTAGCATGCAAATATGACTCAATTAGATATGTATTTGGAAAAAATATCTACTCAGAGAAACATAAACATTGTGATGACTAACCATAATTCTGTGAAGTATGTCACAAAAAGTTGACTTCAGATAATTACTTTAATTAATCTTGTTTTTTCAAATGCAAAACACAGCATCAATTTCAAATATATTATGTATATTTCATGGGAAATATGAAATGCTAGCATTCTCCTGTCTCCTTATTTGGGACAAAGGGGAACAGGAGAGAAGTGTGGCATCTGAAGAAGTTAACAGGAAACATTTTCTTTTGAAAACAATCAAAGAATGTTTAATTTTTTTGCATCATTACCTGATGATCTTTGCATATAATCGGTATATGTGCTCATCTGCCCATCTTAGCTTTATGAAAGTTAAAAATGCCCTTCATTGTTTTTTATTCAACTAAAGAAACTAAAAGTTTTAGGCATTCCACCTGGGTTTGGTATGATTTCACCTCTGGAGATATATGTCTCTTCCTCCTTTATAGACACAGAGTCTAGAAAACTTGATTAGATCAAATATTTAAAAGTTTTCTGGTTAAACAGCACAGACCAAAGGAAACACGGTGATCAGACTGAGGGCTGTTGTCAGTACAGGACACATAATAATTATCTGTGAAAAATGCATGAGATTGTAATCAATGGGAAAGAATGGTTCAAGAGATCTGATAAACCATGTTGTCCTCAACCCCTGATTTGCACCCCATTTGGTAACTGCACTACCAACTTCACTTCCAACTTTGGTAAACCTACTATATTCTTTCTCTAAATTACATTTGACTCTCTTGAAGAAGGGTTAACAAAGAAAATTAGCTGAACCTGTCTGTCTTTTTCTCCTGTGAGCCTTTCATGTGAACCAGTCACTCGTGACTATCTAGCTTTTCTCATTATAATCACAATTCTTTACATCTTCGCCTCTTCTTAAGAGTCGAAAAAAAAAAATTAAATGAAATACAATAGTTCTTTCCTAAAGTTCCCAGTGAGGAGGAGTATGAAGGCTTTAGAGATAAAATGTTCACAACAGGGAATGAATGGACAAAGAAGTAATAAAATTCTGAAGACCTAAGGCCCAAGCTTAAGTTTGTAAACTGTTTCACTTAGAAAGAGTAAATAACCTGAGCTTAAAAGAAAACCAAAACCAAACCAAACCAAACCAACCCAAAAAACCACAAGAGAAAAAAATCCTCAAGAATGCTAAAGTCTCTTTAGGGTCTTGTAAAAGAAATTGCCCTTTGGACTTCCTCCAGTTTACCCATATTCCCACCCAAAATTGAACAGTTGCCCTTGACCACATATGCTTGTTTTTGAGGATATTATCTCTGCTATTTAGATAGTGTTTCAGCTCAAGGATGGAGAACAACACTGTGTAAATAAAAAAATATTGTAAACAAATGTCTCAGTATTTCTGATTTGAATTTTCTCACAACTTCTTAATCTGTCAAAAGGCTTGATTTTCTTTTCCTCAGCTTTCTATTTTATTTTGTGAGAAACATTATGAAAAATGCTCAGTTACTGGAATTTCCCTTGGACAGTAAAGTTGTCTTTCAAGCCATCTCTTAATAACAAGAAAGAATACATCTTACTATATTTAAAATAGTTTTCTCTTAAAATATATCAAATGTCGTTGAGGTTATCTTGTCTTTTAATGTGTTAGTCCACAGCACCAGTTT
>NW_020955254.1:74160-75989 GCF_003031625.1 Empidonax traillii
TTTTTTTTTTTTTTTTTTTTTTTTTTTTTTTTTTTTTTTTTTTTTTTTTTTTTTTTTTTTTTTTTTTTTTTTTTTTTTTTTTTTTTTTTTTTTTTTTTTTTTTTTTTTTTTTTTTTTTTTTTTTTTTTTTTTTTTTGCAACTACTTTGCAACTTTTACTATTCAAGTGCTTTGTTGGCAAGGACTTACACATAATTGTGTTGAAAATTAGGTATATACATTAAAAAAGTAAAATTGCATTGAAATTTTTTTTTTTTTTTGCTATCTAGCTGACATTGTTCAGAACAGCATGTATATCCCATAGATGCAGCATATAAAGAATGCTGTCTCATTATTATTCAAGGATATGCCGTATTCTGAGTTGGAGCTTCAAAAATTAAGTTTTTAACTGGACTGATGTGAGGACCTCAGACTCTCAGAGGAGTTCAATATACCCGTGAGTTCTGAGGAATATAACAAGAATACAAGAACTTTCAAGCCAGTATATTAAGTGAATGCATCACATATAGTTCTAAGGTGCAAAGCATAAGAATCTGCAGATAATACATTGACTTCTGATAGCCAGAGAGGTATTAAAATTACATTGCCATAAAAAGAAATCGTTTATATTTTTCTATAACCTCTACTTCATAGTTAAGATACAGTTACTGTTGAGAGCTAACTCCACCACTGACCTTTTATGACATTCTGTAAAGCTTACTGTCAGCACTACAAGCTGCAAAGTAATGGAAACAAAACCCAAAACAATTCCCAGACCAAGATCAGTTTCTAACCACATGTAAGCTCAGCCATGTTACATAATAAAGTGTTCCAGCATGTGCTTTGCATCTGTAATTACTTCCCATCGTTCCCTACAACCTTTCTAATGTGAAAAGTAGTCATACCCATAGTTAAGAGAATGTTTCTTCCTTTTTGCTTTAGAATTGATACCTTCTTGGTACAAACAGGAAGAGGCAATTTAATAGTCCATCAGACGTATTTTGTCACTCAGGTTATACTAATACTCATAAAGACAGCATTCCCTCCTTTTCACATAAAACGTCTGTGCTATACCAGGGTAAGCCATGAATGCAGATTTGTGACATTCATTTAAGTCACACTTTACCTAGTTCAATCAAACATAGTAAATTAATTTTTTCACTTGGAGTAAGCATGGTTGAAATATTTTTTCAGTGTGCCTACATTCAAGTTTTAAGTTTCTAAACACTCTCTAAACAACTACTGACTTTATATTCGTTCAAGTATATCTGTGTGAAAAATGTAGAAAAGACTTTCAGATGTGATCTGAAAAACATATATTGAGTCTTTGAAAGAACAGTGGGTTACAAAGAGCCAAATTGATGCAGATACAATGCAAAATATTTAAACTGAAATTTTTCAATTTCAAAATTATCAGTTACACAGGACTGACCCTTTCTCCACAGAAGATAATGTAGTATCTTGCAGGAGCTGTTGCATGAGAAACACTGAAGAGTAGCTAAGCTACTCTTGCAGTTACTGAGAAAGGGATTTGAACTTAGCTTTGATTTCTGTTGTGGTTCAACAAGCTGTATCTGATATGAATGGCACCTTTAAATGTGCTGATTGATTCAGGTGAGGCTAAATTTCAGGACAAGGGGAAAGTTCATGGAGAGCAAGGTTGGATTTATTAATATACTGATTTTCTCCCAACTACACTTTGATCATTGACTTAAACTGATGTTCTGGGAGTGAGGAAACCTATGCTAAAGAAGAACTTGTCATGCAGGACATCTATAATTAAAGAAGATCTTCAATGAAAGCATTTCACAACACCTCCATTAAGCTTTGTCTTACTGAAAAAAGAACATG
>NW_020955254.1:76243-144818 GCF_003031625.1 Empidonax traillii
ATATACTGATTTTCTCCCAACTACACTTTGATCATTGACTTAAACTGATGTTCTGGGAGTGAGGAAACCTATGCTAAAGAAGAACTTGTCATGCAGGACATCTATAATTAAAGAAGATCTTCAATGAAAGCATTTCACAACACCTCCATTAAGCTTTGTCTTACTGAAAAAAGAACATGAGCCTCTGTGTAAAGAAAACTTAAACAATTGTCAGCTGAAAGCAGATGAGGATTTTATTGAGTACCTGTATTACTAATGCATGAAGAGGTACCCATGCAGAGCACAGCAGGTACAATCATTGCTTTTAATCGGTGTGCAATTTTTATTACAAGTGGAACTACTATACAAGAAAAGGAGGATAGATTTCCATTACTGGTAGCCATAGTTTTATTTCAGGAGAAATCAGTGACATAGGTCACCAAGTTTTCACTGATTCTAGTGCCAGGATCATCTCCACATGATGAAACTAATGACATTACATTTTGAATATAGTATACAGATCAGGACACTCAAACTCCTCTAGCCAGGGTCACATAAATGTTAAAGTATGGATAACCATTTCTAAATCTTCCTACTGGGAAGGAATAAAATTATTTGTGAAGGCAGCACAAAGAAAAAAAGATAGCATACATTTATGTCATTTTTAAGGGAATGTAAGACAACAAAGAAGGAAATACATATTAATAGGTCTATGATACCAATTATCAAAGAACATTATTTTCACTTCTATACTCTTCTTGGTTAAATTTGCACAAAGGCCACAGAGACTGTACCTTGAGTGCAAATATTCAGACTACTGGAAAGTAGTTTTTGAAGTTTGTGTTCAGCATAGGCTAGGGAAGAGACACTGGCTGTCTACTGTCCTGGCAGAACATATAAATTCTGCTTCAGCTGTCAAGTTTTACTTTTGTTTTTTTTAAATGAGTGTATTAAAAGACTGAAAGGTAGATGACAGGGAGAAGCTGGTATCAATACAAAATTTATTTAATGCCCAGTGTAAAATTATTTTAATGTTTTAGTATATTCAATGCCCAGTACAAACAGTTTCCATTTTTTTTTAGGTGAGGATCCACACTGTTACAAATACCACTGAAACCATTATCTGCAAGGGTAGCCACAACCAAAGAAGGAATCTACTAACTGATTACTGGAGATTCCCACTTTAAAAGCTTTGCTTTTCAGACCTTCATTAGTTTCTTTCACTAACCTGATAAGTTTATATAGAAAATAAAATTAAATACTAGATCGAGTGCAATCCAGAAACTCATTCTGCATGTGCTGTCTGGTCAGAGGTTCTTTCAAGAAAAGAATAGGAGATCACAGGTCTTTGCTGAAGGTACTGTTAAAACAGCACCTTACACCCTTTGGTGTAAGAAGGGAGAACTGAGTGCTTTGTCTCCTTTATACTTGCACCTGGAAGAACAAGGTCAGAATGAAGAAAACAGACTAATTATTAATATTTGTTTGTTCATTCATCTCTCTGAGCCAATAGCATTGCAAAGTGCAGGAAACATGCTTTTATTTTTTCCTAGTTTTGATCTCTTCTCCTGTTATTTTCTCTTTTCCCTGTCTGCTGCTGTTTCGTTTACAGGTTTTCTCAAGAATCCTCCTTTTCAAAGGGAAACCCACCTGGTTTTCATTTCATGTTTTCAAGTCCTGTGGTGTCCATAAATCTCTTCTACTCCCAACCATACTACTTTGGATTTATATATAAGCATGGCAAAACTCAAGCAAGTCTCATTTTCCAGGGCCTATATGGAATAATCTTTTATTTTAAAAAGTGGTATCACAGATTTGAGTTTAATATTGTAAAAAGTCAACATGAAACAAAATTGCGTTCAAATGGCCGGTGATCAAGCATGAACAGAGGCAAAGAAACAGGTAAGACATAAAATTCACCAAAAACACAAAAGCAGTGAAAACATAAAGACTTTTTCTTCACATATGGGGATTTGTGAAACCAGGGATGGGTGTAGCGAGACTTTAAAGTGTCCTGAATCAATTCAGAAGTTTGCCAGTTTGAGCTTAAGCCAAATGACTACCCAATGAAGAGTAACAGATGCACCTGATGACATAGCATTCCAGTTCAAGGACGTAGCAGAAATATCACTCTAGTTCTCCCCAGTGACAGAAAAAACTATTGATTGCACATTTACAGCTCAAATGCTTTTTTCTTCCTCCTTTCTAGAGTAACAACAGAATTTGAAGTGTATGAAGAGCTTGTGGGTTTGGCTTCAATTCAAGGCCAAACAAAGGGCTCAGACTTTCACCACAGTCTGCAGAAGGATTTACAAGTTCAGTATTTGGATTTGTGAAAACTTGTTGATCTTTAAAGCTATCAAGTATTTTCAACATTCACGCAATAGCACAATATACCTTTTGTTTTCTTATAGAAAAAATTATAGGTACCAAATTCCATCTGAGAAAAGATTAACTGATAACTTGAATTCAGCTATATCTTGTGCATTATGTACTGAGAACCTGAATCACTGGTAATTGATCTACAAAACACAGTCACTGAAGACACCCAATTAATTTGGAGAGCCTGAATGCATGTATTGTTTTTCTAGGCAGGAAACAGAAAGAAAAAAAGAGGAAAAAAAGCCCAAATAGTTCACATTTCTTTCAACTTAATTTAGTTCACTGAATAATTTGTTGAACATGGAAAGAAAACACATTCATTTTCTTTATATTTAGTGTAAAAAATATCAATAAACTGACAAAAGCTAATTATTTTTAAATTACCTTTTTTTAAAATTTTTGTTATTTTCAGGTCTTTATCCAAATACTAAAATGTCTTTCCTACTTGTAGGTAAACTTCAAAAGAAAGAAAGAATGTATTTTCCCTTTTTTAATGTGTATTTTTGTGCTGGCAAAGTGATCTACACATACATAAAGACATATTTATTTTTCTTTCTGTCTATTTCCCTTCATTATTCCCAAAAGAGGGGAAAAATAAGGAGGAACTACAAAAACATGAGTGAGTGGACAACTTTTTCTTATTTTCAAAGTCATGGTTATTAATTTGTGATTTATGTTTTCAGGTTTTTTGACTGATATTAATACAAAGGTTATACAGTTTTTTAAAGTAAAAGTCTCAAGAGAGGCAAACATCTGTCAACCAGTTTCGCTGAGATGAGAAACTGAGCAGAGAGAATGACCCACGGCGAAGATGGATTTTAACACAGGAACTGAAGAGAGGGAAATACGCTGCCAGAGAAGAGGACAGAGTTGATTATGAGTGCCACTTCATTGCCCTGGACTGTAGCTGGAGCTCACGTGAGAAACAGAGGTAGACTCTACATCTGGAAGTAGCACACCACAACAGGATCAGGTCTCTAAAGCTCATGAAGAGCCAGTGTCCAGTCCAAGCACATTTTGGGGGAGTTCACTTCAGGGTTGCTCTAATTTGTTTCCATGAACTGAACACCCATCAGTAGTTGGAGTGCATCTGGGGATATTTGTTTAATCTGAATGCAAACCAGGTTGTATAGTCTGAGATGGTCAGGAGTTCTGAAGCTACAAATGCTAATTGGGGAGAACTGGGAAACTTTCCTCAAAAGCACTTTGCTGATTCAAACTAATATTTCAAGAAGTCCTACTTGAAGATGAGGACCTTGGGTAGACTGAGGGATTGTCTCCTATCCAGAGTATAGGAGTACTGTACTAAAATGATATTTCCAGCTTAACGCTGAGCATAATTACATTTTCTTTTCCCTTTTTCTTCCCAAAGAAGTTTGTCTGATACAGTTTGCTTTAGAGTTAAACAAACTTACAGTTAGAGAGTTATGAAATTCAGGAAACTGTGTAAATGGTGGTACTTCAAAAGGTAGATTTAAAGACCTGTTTAGCTTTTACAATGACTTTTCTTTATACCCTTCTGTGATCAGTATGTAATATGACATTAACTTTAATTTCTCTTACATCCTAAAATATTACCATTAGTGCAAATATTTTAATACCTGTCATGATGCAACTGAAATTCTTATTCTTTTGTGTGCTGAAATGTTGATGAAAACCCACAATAAAAGTACTGTATATAACAATAACATGTGAATGAATGCATTAAATTAGAGCACCTATGAGAAATTGTCCTATATTCAAAAAAATAAAATGAGTAAAAACTACAGTTATTGAGGCTGCTGAAGATGCCTATGCTCCATGTTCATCTTCTGATGAGCAGAAATCATTTTATAGTGATTCTTCTAGAATGAAAATAAAGTATGACAAATTAGGGATTAAACCTGCATTTATAACTGCTGTTTACAGCTTTGGTACAGCAGTTACAGAAAAACTGGAAATATAGCAGCAAAGAGACAAAAGGACAGTTATAAAACGTACGTAAGTTATTGGAGGTGGGTAATTTTTTTTTTTAAACTCTTGATTAAAATTATCAGTGAAAAATTTCTTTAGGGTTTTCTTATTCCTTTTGGTTTCTTTCTTGTCATTATATTGTATATTGTTATTATATTGCTTATTGTAATTATATTACATCATCAGTTTTCTCCTGGTTATTCTTAGAAGTGCTGCTTAAGTTCTGACGGAGAACAGGTTCACTTGGCCAGTCTAGACAGAATGAGGCTATTTAATGTACTAAAATAATTAGCAGATTTTAGGATATAGTGGTCTATTTGTGTTCTTGGGCTTTCTGTGTATTTTCTTCTTTTCTAGTATAGTATTGTGATGGAATTTCTTTCATTATTAATATCTGAATTTAGAATTTGTAAAGAGATACATTTTTGTGAATGATCTTTCAGGAATTTTTTTTTCAAGTTATAATGTGTATGTACTACAAAGTCAATCCATTTTGAAAAGAAATGAAAAATATTTTTGAGTTTTACACAGGAAAATATTTTTATTTACTCCACATTTCTTCTTGTAAAACCAGATCTATATTCAAATAATTGAATATAAAATTTGAGAAGAAACCTTGATTTTGTATATGTGGACATTTTGCTTTTTGACTTAGTAACTTCAATGCTTAAACATAGGTCACTGAGCTATTTGTGAACTAGAATTGTTCATTTTCTCTCATATGAAATATACACACATTTTAGATCTCCAGTATTGTTTGTTTTTATCTAAAATAAGATTCATTTGCTAGAGTAAAGCAACTTCTTTTCTCTTTCCAGTACTTCTTGTGATAAAGCTATTAAATAATTTTTTCCTTTTTGTTTATTAGACTGTAATGAACAGATGTTTTCTGTTGCTTCCTTCCTCTCTCTCCCTTCTTCTCTTTTTTCCACTGCCTTTTATTTAATATTCCAAGGGCAAAGACAGTGATTAACAACCAGCATCTCCTCTGAAGTCCCATTTTCAAACACAGCAGGTCAAAAAAGCTGTTTTAGCTGGGCTGAGATATGAAATTCTGGTCCCAGGTGAGGCTCTCCAGGCCACAGAAAATGAAGCCTGAGGGTGCACAGTATTTCTTAGCTGTACTTTGTGTGACACTGATTTCCATGACCCTTTCAAGCTTACTTATTTTGTACATTCAATAATATTTTCTCCTTATCCTAACTTCCCCCATTTCCATTCCCACCTTAAAAAACACAGCTTAAAAGTATATATATATAAAAATCAGCCTACTTCTAATACATACTTTCTCTTTCTAATATTGAACAGCTTTCTTAGGAATCTAAAAGTAATATTTTACCTTTTCATTTATGCATTGTTTATCTCATTATTTTACAATATTTTTACAATTTTTTAGAAAAATTTTAGGGGAAACTTAAAAATAAGAGTACACCAGAAAAATTGTAGTAAAACAGAGACTAAGTTTGTAGTACATTATGAAAGCAATTTGCCATAACAGTTTTCAGTTCAATTACTTTGCTAAGTAATAATTGATTTCACCTGACAAAAAACCCCTCTACATTCTCCCTTTCAGGCTCTTCACATGTTTTGGCTGTTTACTAGTGAATAAACAAAAATTCCTACATTATTATGCATTTTCATAAACATCATCAATGCCCCAACATTGCTTGCCTCTGTGCTCACGCTGAACTCCTTTGGTCAGTCTCTGGGCCCAGCACAAGGGATGATGATTCAGTTTGACAATAGAATTTGTTGAACTCCTGCTGTCAGTACCACTGTAGGTAAGTTTTCTTTGAGTTCCATGTGTTATAGTGGAGCTTGCATCCACAGAAAAAAAATAACGTTTAGGAAGCTTCTTAATTGTTGTTTAATGCCATACCTCTGTTGGATTCCATGGTTTCTCCCTAGGGAGGATTGGCATTCTTTGTGTTTGCACACATATGAGGTTCTGGTTTTAGAACTACTGTTTTTGATACCCATCACGTACTCCCGTGCTGCTGACAGTTGATATTATTTTTGCAAAAAGTAAAAATGCTGTGCCAATGCACAATATGGACATGAATTACATAAGGAATGAACATAGTAACCGATATTTGTCTTTAGAAATGGGCAAAGAATGAATGTAAAATCACTAGAAATTCATAGTGCTATCTGAAACTATTTTACACTGAAATGTCACTCTCTGTCTACAATTAGAACTAAATGGAAACAGATGAGTAGCGTTATAGTCTCCAAAGTCTAATCAGTTTCTCTCTTTAGGTTTCTCTAGGAACCAATGCAGATATAGTTGATGACTAAGAAGAGTCAGGAGTTCCAGTATTGTTAGCTGTGATTGAGATTGATGGGCTTTAATAACATTCTCCTTCATGATAACTACTGATAATGCTCACACTGACTACAGATTCCAGATAGACTTCTACAAGGCCATGAACAAAAGTATATCAAATGTTTACACCTTCATGAGAAGCTATATCCGATGTGAGTTTAGTGATGAATATTTGTTGTTAACATAGAGATGGCCATGATCTCCAGCCATTCCTATTCCCAGAAATGAACACCAGTATCATCAGAATTTCTGAAACTGAAGAAACAGTGAATAGATACTATAAGATAAGTAAATGCAATATACCTGTAACTGTAGCTTTGAAAATTATTCTTATTGTTCATTGACTATAGTGTTGGGATTTTTTATTTCTTGAAGGTTGTAAGCAAATAACATTGTTGGCTATAGGTTTTCAGGGTGAAAGAGGTGTTGGGGGTTTTTTTGTTGTGTTTTTGGATTTTTTTTTTTTAATTGTTAATTTATTTGTTGGCTGAATATGGGGGTATGGAATAAATCTGTGACCACAGTGGATAATTTTCTCATTTTAGAGGAAGACGTGGAATGAGAAATGAACAAAACATGTAGCTACTTGTTCTAAGTATTCATAACTGAGTGCAAAATAACAGGAGAGAAGATATCTTTTGACATCTCATTTAATAGGTCAGACTGTACTAATATGACAATATAATATATTGCCTTTGTGCAATGTATGTCTCAGTGCTTAACTTCTGTTAATTAGAATATCGACACATAGAAACATGAATGGATTGCACGTAGCCTAGTAGATCTAAAAACAAAACAAATTTTAAAGAATTAATACTAAAATTATGAACATAAAGTTAAATTTTCAGAATATTATGATGTTATCATGATGTACACAATGGCAGTATGCCTATCAATATTCAGCATAAATTCATCTGTCTCCAAATTGGACCATAAATTTCATAGGCACTGATTTCTTGGGAAAAATACATCCCATAGTTTGTAAGCACTTTGTATATTATACTTTACATATAAGAAATAAATTTTATTATGTAATCCCATTCACTTCACATGGCAAAGATAAACCTATGCTTGGCTACGTAGCCATGTTTCCCAGTGGTATGCCCTACTCACAGTATAAAGAATTATTCACATGGGGTCACAATGACACAGATATGGTGGAATCACTCAGATTTCTGCCACATACCTACCTAATTGTCCAAACACTGAAACTCAGCTATCCTAACTGTAAGTTGAAATATTGTTGTTAAAATACCACTGAAACATAGATATAGCTGCTAAGAGGTGATTTACTTCTCTTGCTTAACTTGATCGTTGTTCACCACATGTGTATACACCAAATTGTGCAGCCTCCACCAATAGTAAGAAAACCTATTTCTTTATTCTGTCTCCAGTAGTCTTTTTTGTTGAAATACCTATTAAGTACTTTAGGCACAAGCTGCAATTTTTTCTATTCTCTATACAATATATATTACTATTTCTTAAAATAAGAGTTAATTTCAACTACATTTTTCCAGAATTCCAACTTTTTCCATATAAAATATATCAAGAAAGAAGTTTTGTGGTGACACATAGACTGCGTCTTCTTTGTAATAGTCTGTTTTGAAAATTGTAGTTGCCCTTGCCAGGAAAAGATCTTTTAGCTCCTTGAGAAAAACAGAAATAAAACATGGTCATACAAGTTTCATAGTTATTTACACCACCTATTTTCTCTAGATAACTAGTACCAAGTACTGGTAATTTAATGTCTTTCAAGGGTTCCAGGGTAGAAAGATTACAATTCTTTTACTCTTTAGCTGGATCATTTAAGTGAGCTGTCTTAAACTCAGTACAGATAATGTCTAAAATCATGCAAACTCAGGAGAAAGAAGTATGCAATTTACACATTTTGCACTGGTGATAGTATTGATTCGGTCCTATAGACCAACTTGTTCCCCATAAAACAAACATAAAACTGTCTGAACTGAAATGCGCCAATCTGTCCAAAGCATCTGTTTCTGGGAGAAAAGAGAGAGAGGAAAAAAAAACCAGACAAAACAAGCTAGAAAAGCAAGAAAGGACATAGCTTTCTTTTTGTTCTGTTAATGGTCTGATCTGTGAAAATAAAGGGTGTGAAAACCACCAGAAGCATCCAAGAACTTTTGCAAGGTGGCCATAGAAATGTGCTTTCATTCCGTTAACCTTGAACTTTCAGAAAGGCATGAGCACTAGATGGTGGTAAATACGGAAATAGCAAAGAAGGCATTGGATGGTGTCGTGGTTTAACCCCATCTGGCAACTAAGCCCAACACAGCCGCTTCCTTACTTCCCCACAGTGACATGGAGGAGAGAATCAGAAGGGTAAAAGTGAGAGAACTCATGAGCTAAAAAGAGTTTAATAAGTAAAACAAAAGCTTCAGAGGCAAGCAAAGCAGAACGAGGCATTCATTCACCAGTCTTCAAGGGCACCCCCAGGAGACCAGGGTTTCCTCATGTGTCCCAGTTACTCACAAAAACAAATGCCATTCCTCCGAATGTTTCTCCCACCCCTCCTTCCTTCTTCCTCCCACTTTTTGTGCCAAGCATGACACCACATGATCTGAGATATTGCTTTGGTCAGCTGGGGTCAGCTGTCCTGGTTGTGTCCCCTCCCAACTCCTTGTGCCCCCCAGCCTAGACTCCTGACTTGTGAAGTGGGGTGAGAAGCAGAAAAGGACTTGACACTGTGTGAACACTGCTCATAATGAAGACATCTCTGTGTTATCAACACTGTTTTCAGCACAAATCCAAAACTCAGTCCTATACTAGCTACTGTGAAGAAAACGGACTGTATCCCACCCAAAACCAGTATGGATGGATTTGCAAGTATAGAGGCATATCCACAAGAAATCTCTTCTGAATAAAGGTCTTATTTCTATTTTGAGTAGCACCACAAATATTCAAGCCTTATTCTCAGGCATATTAACATTTATGTAAACACTGTAAGCAAACATGCCAAAATTAAGTAAACAAAGGTAAAAACTCTGATTTCTGGAAAACAGCAAGAAAAAATAATTAAACACTTCTAAGTGACTTAAAAATAGGAATAAGGTGAAAAGCAGCCTAGACAGATTCATTAAGAACAAATCATGTCAAACCAATTCAATTTCTTTGTATGAAAGTTAACAGCACGTGGATAAGGGAAAGTATGTGACATGCTGACTTTCGTAAAGCTTTCTGCATTGTTGCACGACATTTTCGTAAGTAACCCATGGAAATATAAACTAGATGCTCACCATACTACTGTTTGGTAAGCCTAACTAGTTGGAAAACCACACGGAGAATAATTATCAGTGTCTCACTGTTAAACTGGAGAGATTTATCAAATTGGGCTCTTCAGGAGTCTGTCTTTAATTTAATATGATTCAATATTTTTATTACAATGTTGGATGATAGCACAGAGAGTAAGCCCATTAAATCTACAGATGACACCAAACTGTGACAGATGTGAAGACATAGGAGGACAGGATTAGAATTTGAAATGGTCTTGTCGAGGTGGACAAAAAAGCCACACGTAAACCAATAAGGGCAAATGCAAAACCCTATACTTAGAATAATAAACTCAACAAATCCATGGCAGGAAATATCTTTTTGAACAGCAGTATTGTCTCTGCTAGTCCTATTTCTGTTTAAATGGGAAAACTGCCTACGTCTCTGTACTGCTGCTCTTCCCCACTTTAATATCTATTCCATGAGACCAATTCGACTTGCCCTGAACATCAGTTGTTCATTTCCACTTCTTTGACACAAAGGGCTTTGGAATAAGTTCCATGACCTAGAGATTTGTTAATTTCTCATTCTGTCTCATCTGCTATACTGCTTACCACAGAAGACTGCTTCTAAATAGTCACAGAATATTCCCTTGCTTCTAGAGTCTTTGACTCTCCTATCTGTTCAGTACACTGGTATTCTCATCTTTCACCTCCTAGTTCTCACCAGCTTCTAAGAGGTATAAACAATAGCGCTTCTTCAAAGTGTTTATTCTTCCTTTTCATCTTTTCCCAGTTCTTGCACTGCATCGGCATTTGTCAAAGACCTATGCACTGACTTTCTAAAATTAAGGAAAAAAAAAAAAAAAAGAGGGAATCTCAAGACCCCTACACAGAAACTTTCCATTGAAAAACTGGAATATTTTTTAAATGACTGAAGAGATTCATATGTCCTTAAATCCTCAGAGCAAGCTCTCAGTTCTTCAGATATTTGTTGAAAACATATGATCAGAGCTGTAGTGTGTATTGATAGGAAGATCCAGAGGAAGATGGAAAGTGATTTTAAAGACACTATCTCCTAAATTCTGATAATCCCCAGGCACAACTTGGATTTCCTATCAGCCACTCATCTTCAACTTATCTCTACCACTACACGGAACACTTATATTCCATTATGTTGACCAGATTAGGTAGTGTCTTAAATCCCAGGTTTGGCAAGAAAAAAGTTTATCAATTTACCACTTTTCTTTAAACTCAACATCATAGCTCCACAGATGATTCTTCTCCCACTTAATCATGTCCCTAGAAACTTTCAGGTCAGTCATTACTTGTCATGATGCTGAGTACAGATGTGGGTTTGCCTCAGCAAAGAAAATGAATTAAAGTAACGCAGACAGGTTGACTGCCAAAGTTGCAGTTAAGCACTAAGGATCTAAGATTAAAAAGCTGAAAATGAGACATCAGTTTCATTTGATAATAATAAAAAAAAAAGAATTTGAAATACCTTTATTGAGATGCAAAAATAACAGACTTTTTCGATAAATATGCACAAAAACTTAAAGAAGTTGAGTGTTAAGAGGAGGAATTACAAAGGAAAGCAAGAGGAATGATCAGAATGATAGAAAATGTATTAGATGATATAACAGTGAAATTGTTCTTTCTAAAGCAGGGAAGATTTAGGGATATTTTTTCTCTTGGTTTTGTGACTTTCTGTCAATACCAGCATCTGCTCATAAATTAACTCCTGAATTTCCACAGTTGACACATACAAAGATGAATCCTCTCCAAAAGACAAGGCTGTGCATTTGTAAGCCTTACAGTATTGCAATATTACTGTAGAACTACTAGGTTTTATAAAACAGTCTTCCTATTTTGTGCCACATCATTTTAAGTGATTTTTATGAAGATTTCTGGGGGAAAATACCTCAGAATTGAGTGAGAAATTTATAAATAGCATGTCTTCTTCCTCAGCACAAGACTCTTTTGACACATTTTGAAGCACTATGCAATAACTTAAAAATAAGTAGGAGTTACACAACCATATTTAAAACAATCTCTAATTGATTATCTGCTTGTAAATAGGAAGTTTAAACGTGTTGGTGAATCTTTCTATGATAGTTTTTAGGAGCACCTGAAGCTAAATATGATTAGAAAACAGCACTTTTAACTTTATAGAAAGTTTTTAACCCTCTTTCTTCACAACAAAAACCCAAAGATTGTATATATTTTCTCTTCTGTCAGAAAAAAAAAGAAAGGGGGACCTCCCTCCCAAACTATGTATCCTGCACTGTTAAAGTTGAGAATATAAACCTCACTTCATCCTGTAGTAGGGGGGTGAGTATGCAACCCCTTTGATTAAAAGGGAGCATCATATTAAGAAATCTACAAAAAAATTCTCACATAGTTAAGACAGGGCATGACAGTTCCTTAGTTTGGTCTTATTCCCTGCTTTTTAATTTTATGCTGAAAGTAAAAGTTGTGCATGCATTAAGTTACAAGGAGTTAGCTCAGTTAAGCAGTTAAAAAATCGAAAATACAATACAAAAGTATAAAGAATACAGATAATGCACAAATCTTCTTCAAGCAAAGACTGCAGGATTAGTGATTTTAATGACAAAATTTACAAATACTTGAACTTTACAGGTAATAAATATGAAGAAGTAATTAAATTGTACATTTTACATTAATATTTTTGTTCCACTGCAAACTAATGAAGAATATATTTTGCCTGACAGTAGTTTCTACTGGATAGTATAGATTCATATGTAACAATTGTCAGAGTTTTTTAGTTCTAGAATAATTTAAAGGTTATTTTTTTAAATATTTTATTTTTTTTATCAGACACACATGCATCTAATTTGTATGTTAAATTGCTAAAGGGAAAACCTCCCATATCAACATCTTTAGGAAAAGCATTCTCATTCAGGTAACTCAGCTGGAAAAAATGAAATCTGATTACCTCAACTAGCATGAACATGTTCATTTAAATCAGATATGAATTAGTATCTGTGTGTTCCTTCTATAAAATCAATAGTGAAGCAGTATTATTACATTGCATAGGTGGAAACAAATTTGTTAAACATGAGGAGTTTTTAATGTTGATGATAAAAAAGTACAGGACTACAAAGCATGTTTGTGCCAATTCTTAGTTAAATAAGATTAATTTCAACTAGAATCTTCAACTCACTCTTTTGAATATATAACCCTTCATATTCTGTGAAACTGGTGGACATCAACTACTAATTATGTGTTAAACTTGTACCTAGATATGGTTACTTGAAGTGTTTTGAAATTCTATGTTTTACTTCCTGATCATTTCAGAAATTGAATTAAAATTAACTGAACAAGCTAAGTCTCTGAAAAGTTGCAGTACACATGTTAGGAAATGAAAAGCACTGACAAAACAAGTGAAAACATTTTTTAAGAAACGTGTCTTGAAATCTGTTAAATGGTGGAAGATCTTGCCAAATATTGAAGGTTTCCTGGGCAGCTGTTTAAAACATAAAAGCCAAATCAGCCAACCATGCACTTTTCATATAGGCCTGGCTCCTGGCATGAAAAGCTTTCAGGGTTTAGGATGTTTGCTTCTAACAGACTGTTCTCATAATAGAAGATATATTTCTAAAGAAAGTAATGAATTTGAATATTGCTGGCTTCTCAGGATAAAAATTAACCAAAAGTAAAGCCAGGAATTTCCTAGCATTGCTAGGAAAACAATTACAATGAAAAAGTGTACATTGAAATTAAGCCTGTTTTCTCTTTTTCCATCTAGGATTGAAAATGCGTTTTAGAGTCAATGTCCCTACCCCTTACTGCACAGAGCAGGCTCAGAGCATACAAACTAGACTTATTTCAAATGAAACTAATTTGGAATATTCATTTAAAAAATGCACCTAATATCCTTCAGCTGCCAAGAAGTGTCCAGTCCAGGAGACAGAAAAGATTCAGTCTGAATAACACCCCCAAAAACATCTATGTAACATGGATGATGTGTTCTTTGCACTAATTGTTACATATCACAGGTCCATTCCTATTGTGGTGCACTGCTTGCTAAAATAGTCCTAGAGTCTATATCACTGGCAAAACTGCTTCAGGCTGCGAGATTTTGAAATTCAAGTACTTAGTGCAAGACATCACTTATTAGTGTAGCTCCCCTGTGCAGCTGAAGCCTTTGAGGCTCATCTCGCTTGTGACTTAAGCTTCTGCAGGGGAATGAGCACAAACCCACCAAGTCCTAACACCATGTGTTCATTATGTTCATGGTAAAATAGCTTCAGCAGAAGAGATTTTCATCTCCAGTGGCTGCTTACTTGCTGAGTAGTATACTCTATTTGTGTGAGAAAAACCTTGGACTGGGTTTCTGTTTCAAGTCAGAGAGACTTATGGTTAAAAAGTAGGTCTTTCGGTAGCTGGATTTATCTTTTAGGCCACATCTCAAGCAATTTCTTCAGCATCAAGAGATATTTGCTCTAGTCCAGACAAAACAGCATAAGGCAGCTAAACTGTGAATAGAAACCGAGCTAAGTCAAAATGGTGTTGTCTGCTTCAAGAAGCCAGAATATGGTGACTGAGGTTACTTCAAAAAATAAAATATACTATTTAGAATTTGTAATAATTTGACCCATGTAATTGTTTCAATATTCAAATTTTTTGCAATATATTCAGTCTAACAGCAGTTTCGTCATTAGTTTTGATTAGCTCAAATTAGACAGAGAAAAGAAGATATATTTTAAAAAGGAAACACTCTCCAGTGAAAGACTGAGAAAAGTAGCTGTGATCATGCCTGGCTCAGAAAATCCATTGTGCAAGTGAGAATAGAAAGCATATTTTCTGAGCCATAAGCCTTCAAATGTAATCAAAAAGTTATTTTTATTCTCTATTTAAACATAATTATCATTGGCCATGGAAAAGCACTTTACCAAAGTAGTTTTTGGAGTAATCAGGAAGGAAGAAAAGAAACTTGTAGTTAATTTCTGAATTAATAAAAGGCAAAGTTTAATATATATGCTTGGAAAATATCTAGCACAGTTGAACAAGATTCATGTGAAATATGTCCAACCATCTAAAAATGAAGGCAATTAGCAGCAATTATAGAGCTTCTTTCCCAAAACTATGTATTGTAAATCCTTTTAATCAGTGAAAGCACCAATAACATCAAGCCATTGTGTGTCTGAACAGGAAGCCTAATATGTAAGAACACTTTGCTCTTAATTAACTTTTGGATACTACTTTCTGCAGATTACTATCAGCAGAGGTGCTGCATAGAGGAAACTATGTATTTTAGGTTCCTATTAAAGGATTAATTGTGTTTTTAAGTGCAATATGGTAATGAGAAGTAATGGTTGTTTGCTGGAGGTATACTGTGTTTAATAGCTTGGTGGATTAAACAGTCCCTGCATTAAAAGGAATTATTGTATTTGTCATAAATACCTTTGAGGATAAATTTGCTTTCAACTGCTGAAGGAATTCTTTGATAGAAAACATGAAGGATTACATGAGGGTGACAGGAGAGGTAGTCTGCATCTGTCAGGTGTGCTCCTGATCACAGGCCAAGAAAACTTACCAAGTAACCTGGGGCACATTACATTTAGAAACTGAGCCCTGTTATCAAAAATCAAAGAATCTGATGTAGCTGAATGTTTTGTATTTGGAAAGGAGAAGGGAAGAAGTAATGCATTTGGAATTTACCATGTTTCTGTACTAGCTGCATTTTTTCTACTGGGCTTACTAACACCACAGAGGGCAACTGTGTTTATAACAGTTTTTGCTATTGTAATGTAATAATTAAACTGCAAAAGTTAAGTTCTCAGTTTCTTAACACAAGCCCTAAGCCATGACAACAGTGGACAATTTAAGAAGAGGAAAAAACAACAATCCAACAAACAAACAAACAAACACAAACACCCCCCCCCCCCCAAATTCAAGAAAAAAACCCTGAAGGACCTATCCAGAGTGAATACTTTTCATCTGCTGCTTCAAGACTGGGTAGTTTCGTATGAATTATTTTTCATGGGAATTTTGCAAGAATCTTTGGAACCCCACCCTTCCTTTCATGTTGGATATGTTGGGTAATTGTGCAAAGGCATGGGTGGGGGGAAGATTGCTACTGTGATTTTGGAGTAATTTAGTTTCTAGAGGCAAGGGTTTCTTTTATAGAAGTGTATAATCTAAAGCCTTTTCCTATAAGAGGTGTAGATTTGATGTTCTTCCTTCCAAGTACACTGCAAGTACAAGGAGCTGACATAGACCCAAGGAGTGAGACAGTAGGGCTAAAGGGGTGCTTAGCTTTGATTTGGTTGAGTGGGGAGGACTGCATGAGAGGACAATCATATCATGAGATGAGTGAATATACATACCAGTATAATGCCGAGGAGAGGGAGAAGATGATAAACAAACTTTAAAAGGTCCAAAACAACCAACGGCTTTATTTTATAAACTGCAGTGAAGGCTGGAATCACAGAGAAGGAAATATAAAAGAGCATAATGCAAGAAAAAAGATGTTTAAAGGTTAGTACAAGAAAGAAAAAGTGTTATACACAGTTATATAAAACATGTGCAAATGGACTTGTGAAAAAAAATATTTAATTTAGGTTTGAAGAACAGCTTAATAGTGGTTGTAGTTTTCAAAAGTGGTACCCTAGATGTTGAAAGGAGCTGAGACCCTCAGACCCTTCAAGTGTTACAGATTGAAATTAAGGAGTGTTACAGGAAAGAGCACAGATTTAGAAGAAAAGCACTGATCCCATAACCTTCTCACTGAAAGAAATCTCTCTGTAAACCTGAGACACTTTCTTTTCTGTTACAAGAGATCCTTCAGCCCTTATACTTCATGACAGCTACCTTTTTCAGAAGAAAAGCTTAAACTTCCCTTAAGTATGTTTAGACTTGAAAAACATCAAGAAAGCTACAATTGCCTTTGTTTATTTATTTGATAAGGCCTTAAGGTCCTTTTCATGCTGAAATTGGCTTGTCAAAGAAAACAGTCTGTGAGACCCAAACAAAGACTTTAATAGCTCTTGATGAATGATGTTATTCCATTTTTTTCCCCAAAAACTTCTAGATCTCTGTTAGATCATGTAAGTAGTTTTTACTTGTCAATTTCTCCAATGATTTTTCCTGGGAATATGGGGGAAAAAAATTAAAGTGCAAAAATTCTATTTTGTTGCAATACTAAGTTAGAAGTTCTACAGCTGTTTCTCTTTAAAATATACACATAAAATGATACCATGCTTTAAGATGTAATTTATGTGTTATTGTTTCTTGCATGGAAATTGCTAGAGTTGTGGTTTCACAAGGTATGATGTTAATTAAAGCTTACTGTTAAGTATATGAAGGCCACGAGAACCAAATTCTTAAAAATTCTAATAGTAAAGAAGCTAAAGAGACAAGTAAGTATAATATGGACCAAGTATGAATAAGGTGTCTCTGTCCACGGCATGGGGTTTGAAAGTAGATGATCTTTAAGGTCCCTTTCAGTCCAAACCATTCTATAATTCTCTGATGATGACTTCATGCTGTAAAAAATGTTGGAATCAATAGAATGGCTACTGAAAGATCTAAAAAATAGAATTTGTTTTCTGAACAGTTTAATATAATAGTAAGCAATATGCTGGGGTAGGCATTAAGTTTGTTCCTTAGTCTAATTATTATTTGTCATCTGAAAGTGTTACTAAAGGAAAGAAAGTCTAAGGTAGCCTAAAACAAGGCCAAAACAATTTATATTGGCAGTCAAGGTCAGCCTGCCACTGCAAGGCAATTTTTCCAACTCCTAAGTCGGTGAGTTAAATAAAGAGAAGTGAGTCTGCTAAGATGGTTATTCCTGAAACCAATTAAAGGCAATTCTGGGGTTCTTTCAACTTATCCCATTATAACCTCCAGTAAACCACCGCCTAATTTTTTTATTATAATTATTTGTGTAAATGCTAGCTCATAGACAATTAGTGTTCTCTGTAGGAACTCACATACTGGATTGACTTTGTAGAAAAGCACTGCATAAAAGTTAAATGACTTTAGGAATAAAGGAACTTTAAACAGTGTCATTTTCTGATTCAATTCAGCAAGACATAAAATCCCAACCAGCTACTTTTGAAAAGAGTATGTCTGGCTTGTGGATTTAGTGGCTTGGGAGTAGAGCTAGTGGTAAATTTGAAACACTGAAAACTTATTTGCAGTCTTTGAAATTAAATAATTGCATTGGTCTTCAAAGTTGGGGATGCTTTGTTATACTTTTACCATTATAATGTTTTTATCTGTTTCAGTTTCTTTGTGTTCTTCCTAGTAATTGCAGTTCTTTCTCTGCATCGGCTGGACAGATTCACAGTTCTAATTTTTAGGACATTTGTTTTCTCGTTTGAATTTACATGGTCTATGGGAGGTTTCTCAGGATTTTTCAAAGGTTTTACTCTGTCAACAGAGAGCTTCCTTTAGTCCACAGTTGTGTTTTAATTCCAGCTGGCAACTAAGCCTCACAAATTCCATTATCATTGCTCCCCAGTAGCATGGGAAAGAGAAGGGCAAAAGTGAGAAAACTTGTGGGTTGAGATAAAGACAGTATAATAGTTAAAGCAAAAGTTACATATAGAGGCAAAGCAAAAAAAAGAATTTATTCACCACTTCTCAAGGGCAGGTAGGTGTTCAGTCATCTCCTGGAAAGCAGAATTCCATCATGCCATAGCTCCATGACTCAGGGAGACATTATCATCATTCTGGACATTCCCCCTTTCTTCTTCTTCTCCCAGCTTTATATGTTGAGCATGATATCACATGATATGGTCAGTTGGGGTCAGCTATCCAACCTGCTTCCCTTCCCAACTTCCTGTGTACCATCAGCCTCCTCTCTGGTGGGGTGGAGTGAGAAGCAGAAAAGGCCTTTACCCTGTGTAAGCACTGCTCAACTGTAACAAAAACATCCCTGGGTTACCAACACAGTTTCCAGCACAAATCTGGCATGCTCATCTAGTGAAAATTGTTCATCTTCATTAGGATGTCTGACTGATTCAGAGAGAATCCCTGTAACAAGTCGTACGTTAGTCTAGGAATGTATTTACCTTTTAATTTACTTATTCTAAATCTTTGTAGAGACAAACCTGTTCTGATACCAGAGATAGAGAGGAATGACCTTCCAACAGAGATACAAACTTTTACCTATTCTGCCCTATACCCTCTCTCTGAAATGATAAGTGAAGCAACAGAGATGCTTGACCTCATTCACCCATCCAGCATCACCTAATGTGTTGTTTAGGGACACTTTTCTGGTTGACAATTTGCCTCTGAGAAAATCAGAAATCTAAATCTTTCTTTCTGGAGACTGATCAGAAGATCCCTGAATTCTCTTTTGGAGTTATTTTCAAGGACTGGTCTCAACCTTGACAGCTTGTTTTTTTGTAGTATTCATTTTTATCTAAGAAATAGACAGTTCATATCAGTAGCTTTTATGTTTAAAAGCCAAATTCATTTTGAATTCTTTCATTAATTTCACTTATCCTAGTAATGTTTTATTATTTGTATAACCAGTTTGCTCTAAAAATTGTTTCACCAGCTCTTCAATCTGTGATTTCTCCAGTTCATCTCCTGGGGAAAAAAAAAACAAACCACCAACAAAAAAACCAACCAAACAAAAAAACCCTAAAACATAAAAACCTGGATACATGGATATAGGAAATTGCCTGAACTCTATCCCATAATGTCAATGCATATGACTGGTAATGTCTGTGCTCTAACCTTATTGTTCTAAATAAAGTCAGAGCTCAGTCCAGGCAGTTCTCTGCCTCTTCAGTTCAACAAACCTTAAAGACAATAAAGTCAAGTCAGTACTGATATAAGCATAATCCTTGGAATTATTCCCTGGATTCCAGATCTGTGGAAAAATATTTTCCTATTAATTCTTCCATACCATTACATAGAGAATCATTTGTTCTCTTACATATCCTAGAACTGTAAGAAATTGTGTGAATCTGATTCAGAGTATAACATGCAGCCTACATTCAGTTTAAAATGTAAATATTTAGAATTATGAAACTAGTTTCACTTCTAGTGAACTCTCTGTGGACAAGCACTTGCAATGAAAATAACAGTGAGAACTTGCAGTTAAACTGCAGCTCTTTAATCTGTGAGGACCACACAGATTACACAACACATTGGTACTAACTAGGAGTCTGTCTCTGGCTCTGTGGGAAGGAGGGAGATGATGAAGTTAGAGAGTTGAGATTGTGTAGCCCTGGCTATGGGAATAATTTGGTAGACTGAAAGATTATACAGATTCTGCCACCGGAACTGAATTTAGTTTCTTGTTTCAAGGATTCTTGTGTACCAAGAATGCCAGGAGTGAAGGTGCTTAACAGCCTTTTTCATAGATCTTCATCTCTAGTTGATGAGTTAAACCTAATCAACATCTATGAATGCCGGAGCTCTAATTGATCACTGAGGGGGAGCGCAATATGAAGAGGTAGTTCTCAAGAAAAAGTTCATATGTTGAAGAAATTACTTAAATCCACCATCACTTTTACTAGTAAGGCTGAAGGATAAAATCTAAACAAGCTACCAAATTTAAACAAGCTACAAGCTACTAATTTGTCTGTTGCAAAATGCTGTGAATGGTAAGAGCACTAACAAAAAGTGAACACACATACACACACACTTATATAAAAAGCTTATATTTATATATGTTATGCATGATATGTGTAAACACTAGTATCAGTGCAATGGGGTTATTAGAGATGCCCTTAAAACATGTTGCCTTTCCCTCTCTTGTACAAAAAAAGCAGAGAAACTAAGTTTGTGATGCTGGAACATAATTTAAAAAGGAGTTAACAAGACTCCAAAAGGTTTTAATAACCAACCATTGAAAAAAAGCCACAGTGGGACATAGAGGTATTTTTTTAAAAAAGGTGTATTTGAGGATTCAGGTTTATTTCCTGAGTCCTTGCATTCTGTTGCCTGTGCTGCTTCATTTCATCATCCTAATATGTATTCTGGTAGTATATCTTATGTAGTCATTGGCAAAATTTTTTAATAGTCCTTATTTAACAGCAGTTATTTAGAGTTTTGTTTTGCCTGTTCATTGTTCAAAACATACTTTTCATCATATTTACAATATTTCAATGAAACTAGAGTCTTTTACCAGTGAGAGCCTATAACATCAACCTAAGGTCGATCTTTTTTGCACTGAAGATGCCCCGAGTTCTTTTGCTTGTCCATACCGCTAATTGAGTGGGATATAGAGGGCATACAGACATTACATGCATCAACTAGAAACGTGTGGCTCACTGAATTCTATTACAGAGCTATTGGTTGACCAGCAACCTCCAAGTTAGTACAGAAGACAATTTACATGGTTGCATAGTGAAATTGGGATATGCCAGCAACTAAGAATTTTGGTGTTATTTTATAATCTATATTGAGTCACTTCACTGTCATGGCACTTGGAACTCATGGTAGCATTAGCACCTCTGTTAGCCATTGAAGTATTTATGCTGAAGTGACAGATGCATTGACCAGATGTGGTTCAGAAGGAGAACATGCAACTACCTAAACACTTAGACACTGAAATAGACTGTGAAAAGGCGAAGCATGAATATTCAAAATTGTGAAGACTAAAGCAGAAGATGATGAAGTACAGTTGTGATGTGTGAAAAGGTGATTTTTGTGCTTAAGCCGATACAGCCATCTGCATGCTCACCAAACCTGATTCACCACAGCTATGAACTAGACCCTGTTTTATCCATACTTTTTCACCTGCAACTGCATTTTATCAATAAAGGAGGGATAGGGGCTTAAACAAACAAACAGACAAATAAACCCAACATTTGCTAATCTATTTTCAAAATAAACTGTCAATAATTAAGCTGGAAGGGATGAATTCCTTACCAGTACTTACCTGAAATTTGTTAAAAATTTATAAATAGTTGAGATTACAATGAAATTTTTCACTTCCACGCAAGTTAGATGTTAGGTTTGAGCCCAAATTTATATACTATTCCACATAGTTATGTTCCCATGAGAAAAATTGGAGAAAATCATTTCAGGTTGGTCCAAAATTGATTTTTTCCACAATTTTTCGGGTCAGCCAATGAAGTGAAAAATCAATTCTTAGCACAGCTTTAACTCAAGTCCTTCCTGAATATGGAATTATTACGTTCCTCATCAGCATTTTCCATGGCATTCCTCACCACATAAATTAATTTATCTTAATTTGGCATAGATTAATTAATTTATCTTCACAATATTTTTGTAAAGAACCGGGATTGCTCTTTTGATTTCAAACAAGAGAACTTGAGGTATAGCTAGAATAGAGAGCAAAAATTGCTCTTTTGGCTGTTCCCCACAACTACAACCTAATTTAACAGAGTAGTTAGCTGTTGCATAGAATCCAGAGCTCAGAGCACAGACTATCTAAATGGTCAAAGCACACTTCCCGCAGACATCAGCTTCTTCTATGCTCCTATAGTGCTTTTGTGAACAGGATTACAGGGTTTCATACTGGACAACAGAGACAGGAATCCAGTTAGCTGTTCACTGTGAAAAATTTACTTTAAAGGTGCTTCACACAGGAACCAGTTCAGAAGTGAAACAGAAATACTTAACAATGAAATAAAAGGCTATATACCCCCTGTAACAGTAAAATACACACGCAGTGTTGGATTCTGCTCTGTTCTAACAGAAACGAGGATATAATACTCTACTTCAACACTCTGCTACAACCCATTAAAAGTTGCAGCCAGAACTGAAACCTGGGGACTATAGGATGAAGCCATGCACCTTTAGATCGTGAATACTGCAACAATGATGCTGAATTACATGTTTGAAGACGTATCTGCACCCAGATACAACCAGGACGTTCCACCAAGAGTAATACAGGTTCAGTGACATACCAAAAAGCACCTATATCCATTCACATTTTTTAAATAGTGCTTTTACTTATTACATGAGATAAAAGACAACAACTCACTTAAAATTATATGGGGAAAAAAAATCCTGTGTCTTTGTATCACACCATTAAATAGAAACCAAACTTTGCGATTTGTCTGCCTCAACATCTTCTTTCTGTCTCATTAGAGAGCAAAGCAAAGTGATTTTCATTCTGAGATGTGATTAAACTCACATTCATGTGCTGATTGAGGTTTAGAATCTTTTATTGGGAAAAAATACAGAGTTCAGAGCTAGCAGTTGAGTGCTACAGTACGACACTCTGTGAGACCATTAAATTTAATCCTTCCTTCAGACTCACTCCAGGGGTGATTTCAATTAAATTTGTTCAAAATTTATCAGTTTCCTGCATGTAGGCATAAATGATTCAAAAGCACTTACATATTCACTGAGCAGAATGTATTGAAGGGTACATATTATTGTTATAACTTTTCACAGGTTTTTTAAATAAAATTTACCTAACAGGAGATTCTATTATTCAAAACTCTTGTCCTCTGCATTAAATGCTCATGCTGTCCATTTGGAAATAAAATCCATTTTTCAATGCAAATTTTCAAAATATTCCTTAGCCATCAAAACTGCCCTTTTCTTTGGCATGCTGTTACAGCTATTTCCTAGAGGAAACATGATGACATTTAACTCACTAATGACTTGGAAAGCCGTTTTCTGTCTTCTGCTATGAAACATGACAACATTGTTGCTTCTGACGTAGTTTTCAGGAGACACGACATAGTTTTCGGGAGACATGATTGAGTCCATGCATGCAGTTCATAATAATTTCTTTATTTTCTCAGTTATCATCATGGGAGGTGTGCTTTTGCACTAAACAAATACATCAGTGGCGAGAAGACAAACAATTAAAGCTGCAGAAGCATCTCAGAGATAACTTTAGATAAGAGGGCAAGCACTTAGTTCACAATAAATGTGTTTACTCTTATCTATCTACAAGAACCCACCAGACATCTTTGTGCACTGAAGAATTTATCTGCAGGAATCGATTGGGCAGGGCCTTTGTTTATAAATGTGTGTCTAAACCTGAAAGTACTGTTTGTGTGCTTACCTATAGGCCCATTTAGGGGTGACAACTTCATGTATTTCATACTTACAAAACTTTCAAATGGCCTGCTAAATGTACCTCTGGTTTGGTAGCTTCTCATATCTACCAAATAAAAATAGCAGAAAGGAAACTAAGTAGGAAACGTGTCCCTGAGTAAAAGACTTTTGCAGACTGTGTAAATCAACGGTTTTAGTAAGAGGGGGAAAAGACCATAAGTACAAGATATGCAGTCCATCCGAAATCTAGTTCAGCATCTTTGGATGTGGCCATAAACTCAGTTGTTAGTAAATTTTAAGGATTAAACACTACACTGTACTCTTCACCTGCTGGATTCTGCTGCTTCCTGACACACAATAGCACTTATTCAATGGCTAATCAACCCATTTCAATAAGATTGCATATTAAATAAACTATCATTCAGACTGAGTAAGAGGTAGACTGGACTATCATAGAGTGCATTTTGTTTGAATTACCTGCTTATAATTCAATCTTTTTATGCTTTTGTTCTGATTTATTTTCATGATTATAAACTCAGGGAGAACATAGAGCCTTTCTTAAGCTATGCTGTATAGCTTCCTTTCAAACGAGCTTAAACTGCATTTTAAAGATGACATCAGGTGTTGTCTTCTGCTTCATCACAAATGTATGAGCCATGAACCACTAGGCATATCCTGACAGCTAAAACTGTCTTCTTGGGGACACCTTCTCTACTCCCTCCACCAGGGAGCAGGGCAGGATAGTAGCTTCAGACACTTAAGTGGTTCCTCCGTGATGCTGCCAGGACACTCACAGAAAATTATCCTGCATTCATCTACTAAGCTACTCTAAAAGTCACAGTTGCTCAAAAACCCCTCAAAAAGTGGCATTGATAAAAACTATAAAATTCAAGTCAGAATATACCGAAGTTAAGATATAAAAATCTTCACTGTGCTCTGTTGTCTAGAAACTAGATCTTCTACACTACTAATTTCATAATTTTATATATTTCATTCTGTAATTTCTGCAGAAGAGTAATAATGGTAGTACTCTGGCTTTTAGTCTGCAGCAGATACAGCTACAATTGTTTATTTTCATTACTTTGGTCTTGGCTGGCATTACAGAAAAAACACAGCTATACATAATTTGTTTGTACAGTGACTAGCACCAGGGAGTACTGGACCATGACTTGGGCTTCTAAGAATTACAGTAATGAAGACGATTCCCAAAGGAAGGTCTGCTTGGCAACTTTCAGATCTAAGACAATAAATTTTTCTACCTTCTATGGAGACAGAAATCATAGGAAAAATGAGTGGTGCAACTGTTGCACATTTTTTACACAGCTGAGAAATTTCCTGGAATAAGTCCAGAGAAATATTTCATGGCCTGATCATTAGTTTTATAGAATATTAAATAAATGCATGCTTTTTGGTCTCTAACTAAAATACATTTTAAAGTATCTGAAAATTGAATCTCATGATTCTTTTTACCTTTGTACTTTTTTAATAATTTGGATGAAAAGAGCCTTTAATATTTTTAACTCCTATTTTTTTTGACTGGACACTTAAAATTAGGTATCTGAGGCAGCTATTCATTTGCTCATTTAGACTCTTTATCTATTCATTGTGGTCCTAGTTTCACAGTTTAGAACAGAAAGAGCTTGATAAAACCAAAACTTCAGAATAAAATTATTTAGCCTGAAATTGTGAGGGAGCTTTGTCTGTATAAATTATGAAAATTCTGGCATCTTAACTTTTTAATAAAACAAATAAAAAAGTGAACATCAACAGTAGAGAGTAGTTTAAATATTTTAGAGGTAACCCAAATGATTTCTTAGAACTTTTGGGTAAGTGTTTTTCATTAATATTTGAAAAAAAATTCTAGCTATATTTAACTTACAAATTTGAAAGAAATTGAGTATTTAAACCTATAAGAAACAGAATTTTGTTTTCAGGTCATATTTGCAAAATGCATGAGGTTTAAAGCCCCACAGTGTATTAACATCCAAGAGGTGCTTTGTGTTGTCACAAGATGTAAGACTTATATGAGAGCCCTTTGTTAACTCTCCTGTGATTCTGTGCACTGAAGCTAAACAAATTAGGTATTTCACAAGGTAGATTAGTAGAGCCCTTGATTTTGATACCTTAGTACATAAATGCTAATACTGGAACTCTTAAATAAGGTAAGCAGGAGGAGAAATAAATCTTAAAGGGAAAACCAGTTGTGTCTGCAATCCCGCAGGTAAACCCCTCTGCAATTTCAATATGTTAATTTACCCTTTTTTTCTGATAAGCGAGGAAAGTAATTCAAATGCTTTAGCAAGAAAATAATTTAAGGTAATCAATCCAAGACGAAAAGTGAAGGGAAAAAAAATCCAACCTAACCCATTTTATCCTGATGCATTTATATGGTTCCAGAAATGTACCTGGGCCTCCATAGAACATTGAGAACAGGTTTTTGCCTTGAAGAGTTCAAGATAATGATAAGAGCTTACATATCCATTTACTATTGGACATGCTGAAACACATCCTGCCACAATGTAACATAACTCCATCTGTATCATTTCTCCTTCCTCACAGCCCACTTTAAAGAATCATATTTTAAGGCTGTTTTAATGTCTTATGTTAGGGGAACTTGTACAGTTCACTATTGAGGGGTTACATGAATGGTATTAAATATCCAGCATGAAATTAATATAATGTAATGAAGTACTAATGTACTAATGTACTGAAATAATATCAATGATAATTCTCAGACATATTTTATACATATTTTTTTCTTTCATTATCAGATAATATTGGTAAAATTTAAAAAAGCAAACTTGAAAATACAAGAGTATATGCAGGTCAATGCTGTACTGTCTACCAAAGTCTGTACTGTAAAACCTGTCATAAGTGGCCCTGAAAATTTCTTGCCAAATGCAAACAATTACACTACTTTCTTTAACTAACTTTAACAAGGGGGAAAGGAGGATTTTGATTAAATGTAATTTACTGAAATTCCTCTAAATTTAATTTACTTATTTTCAAATACCTAAATGTCATCATTTTTCCTTCAAGTGAAGAAAAGCATGTAACTCTCACTTTTAAGTTATTTCAATATTAAATCTTCTGAAGGGTTCTTGAAACATAACAGACACTGATACTGCCCCTTTCTATTGAAAATCAAGAGATGTTTAAGAGGACCTTTATTGCATACAGCCTCACAAAATAATTGCAGCAGAGATGAATGCAATAAAACAGTGCTTGATGCAGACACCAGAACACAAACCTTAAATGTCTAGTCAGGAAAAAAGTGTAATAGATGATAAGCAAATTAAATAACATATCTCTGTTACTATACTAATTTTCCTCATGTAAATAAAATGAATTTGCCTCATGCCTACGCAATCAGTCAACAAAATAACTTTAAACCCCTTCCCTTTATTCCAGGTCTCCATAATAGCATTTAAATAAGAATTTAGTTAAATATGGAATTTGCTGCTATATCAAAAATTATTAAATATCTAGAGAAGCTGAGAGGTGGTTAAATAGGGTAAGAACTGTAAGGCGGACAACAATAAATTTTACCATTGGGAAAAAAATTGGATTGAATGGTGACAAACCAAAGGCTAGTCTTCTGATTGAGCTGCTGGGATGCCATATGTAGGATTTTGGTAAAAATAATGGTTTGTTACTGAAACAGCTGATGATACTAATTGACAAAACATGGTCTACACAGAGGTTGATCTGTCTGTTAGCAGAGCACTTGCATTGACTTGTTCCTCTGCCTGGCAAACGCAGAAGATTGAGGAGTAATGGAAAAAGGATGAAACTCCAATGCCCATAGGACATGAATCTCACCCTTAGGGCCTAACAAGAATATGTGCTACAGACAGAGGAGCTATCAAACTCTAAGCAAGTGAAGAAGAAGACCAGTGCTTGTTTACCCAGCACAACATAAATCTGATCTCCCAAAGTACTGTAGGTAGAAATAAAAGGGAAAAAAAAAAAAAAGTATGAGTATTCTGGGATGAGTAGACATTAATGTCTTTGTACAGCACTATGGAAAACTCATCTGAAATGCTGTTATTGATTCATGCCAATATACATACCAATAGCACACTCAGGAGAGCTGAATTCAAGCCAGAACATGCAATGCACAATGATGAGGAGAATCAAACCTTTACTTCAGCAAGAAACCAAGAGAGTTGGAGCCATCATCCTAGAAAAGGAAGGGTTGAACAGACAAGGAAGTAGCTCAAACCACTACCAGCACATAGTAGAAACTTAGGCAGGGAAAGACTGATGGGAGAAAAAAACAAAATCTACCAAAGATAATAACTGCTCATGAAAAGATATGGGCTAAAATTATCAAACGGTGCTTTGCAGCCAGTGAATTGTGGTTCTGAAAAAGTATTCTGATGGTAGAGAAGACATAAACAAACCCTGCCCAGCTGTAAGACCTGTAAACTGTAACCACTTCAACTAATGCTTTAACCATGTTAGAAGGAAGGTTTCTACTTCCTGCTGTGACGTTACAGATTGAAAGGCAATTTTCCTCCCTCAAAGTTTTAACTTGTATGACAAAAGCTATTAAAATTACCTGTATGAAAAACTGAAGTCCTGCTTCTGTGAAACAACTTCTAATCAGCTGTGTACCATGGGGAAATCCAGCTCCATGGCATGGACAACTTTTGGCCAAAGTTCTGGGAGCATATCACTACTTGTATATGATACAACAAGAAATTCAATCCCTATTGCAAAGAAATTAGGTATGTTTTTGTCTTGTCTCTTCTAAACCTTCTGTAACAAACAGTAAGTCTCACAAATTTTGTCTACCTTTGTGTCTGAGAAGGCTGAGAGTTTGCTGACATTGCTGAATTTCAAATTTCAAGCATCCAATTTTCATTTCTGCAGAAGCACAGAGCTTTATAAAGAACCATATATTTTCCATTGCCTTTGGCACACAAAATGCAACCATAGTAACTCTTAAAAAAAAAAAAAAAGTTAGTGTAATCTACACAAAGACTCAACGGTTTCATTACAAGAACAATTTTTGACCATAGGAGGCCAAAAATCTGACATATGTTGAGTCCAAAAGTTTTTTCAGTCTCACAGGTGATCAGTGAGAGTTGAAAAGTCTTCATACTCCATTGAAAATGGATCTGACATTATTATGTTACTGGTGATGTCAAACATAGGCCCCTCTGGTTTGTTTTTCCTGTCAGTTCATGCAAAGGAGCCAGACAATTTAACCACTCTGGGGACAATCTTGGCAGATGAAGAACCCAGATGCCACTTTATAGATTTTACTTTTCCAGCAGTGGCATCTGAGTCTGGTTGGCCTTTGAGAGAGTTTAATTGCAGACTTTGTCAAGATGCTATGTAGCTTGTCTGTAACAAGTTTACCTTTCTTTCTGGAAGAAGATCCTTTAACAACATTTCTAATTATGAAGATTTTATGTGATTTTTAAATGTGATGTTATGCAACATGTGTAGCAACTGTTTCTTTCATAAGATGAAGATGGGAATCATTGCACACAAATGAGATATCATAAAGTAAATAATTAAAAGAATAAGCAAGTAGTGCTCTGGTGAAAGTAAGGTGTTTGGTGCCTGGTATCATACCAATTTATCCCTTGTATCCAATGTAACATATTGTTTTTTTGCATTTACATAATAGATTTGAGGTAGAAAAAAACCAAACCCCAGATGTATTCATGAATCAGTGAACTTTCCTTCCATGAATCAGTCTTTGACCTCCTCTCTGTCTTGCATAAGTCAGTAGGTTTTGTGCATCTGTTATTGTCAGACTCATACAGGCACCACCTTGATGTAATACTTCTGCAAGATGAAAACAAACTCCTCCAGCTCTACACTTCAGGAATAAAGCTTTTATTACTACTTGATTCAACAGGACAATAAAGACACTTGAAGGGAAGGCCTGAATACAGACTTTATATAACTGCATGAAATTCCCAACTAAGCCTAAGTATGGCTTGTACTCAATCTCCTGGATAGACCATTGGTCCCCCTGAGACTCAGTGTTATGGGTGAGCCCAAAGAGGAGGGGGAACTACTGCTGGCATGACCTGAGTGACAAGGGCTAAGTGGAAGAGGTAACCTTGTGGCTTTTACTATATTTTGTGTGCTTCCTAACGTACTGGAGGAGAAGTGCACAAAATGTCCAGCCTTTAATCAATGGTATGGCTACACCCAATTGTGCTTTATTAAATAGAGCCTGGAATGCTTTCACCAGCTTACAGTTGCAACCACAGAGCTGATTTTGTGGTTTTTTGCCTTTTTTTTTTTTTTTTGGGGGGGGGGGGTGGTTGTTGTTTGTTTTAACAAAGTAAATGCTCTGATATACCTAACGCCAGGGTAAATATACCTATGTTGGTCTACATTACTGGTGTGAGGTTTTATTTTAGAGCTCTGTTTTTGTTTAACTGAAGTAGCATTTCTTTGAATCATTGCCTAAATATGTATTAGTAACTGCATTTATAGTTCTTTTAGTTTTACAAGTCAAACATCTTTTTGACTTTCTACCTTAAGATACTCTGCGGTATATGATTAATAGAAAAAGAAATTATCTACCTCTTCAGGTGCACATAAAACAGACCTTGGCACGTGATTTCTCTCAATTGCAATAGCAACACTAAGGTTGCACATCTTTTTCCTTACAGAAATTGCAATTATATATAGACTTTAAAAAATACTTCTCCTCTATATTTGGATATAAATATACATTAATAATCCTTTCTTCCTTTCTGAATTATAAGTATCTTTAAAAATATTTGTTTTCATTAAAATATAATCTTATAAATCACATGATGTTTACTTAGGCTCATGCTTTCATCATAGCCTAATCTGTCATATTACGGCTGGTTTTGCTTGTCATTCAGACACTTCCATTGTCCTACTAGCATTTAGAACCACTGAAATAAAGCATAATTTATAATCTTTTCATGCTAAAGTGTACATTTAAAATATGTGTGGCATAATAATTCTATGAAGAATCATCATATAGAATATAAAATTTCTTCAGTAAGCCAAAGACTATGTGTTTTAAATTGACTGCTATATCCAAGTGTCTGAGAACTCAGACAAACAATTCTTAGTTTTTGAATGAAGGAAAAGAGAATTGTTTTCTTATTAATTTTCTTGGCTTAAAACTCATTTTGACTTTTCAAATATGAGAAGTAACATGGTGAGCAGTTCTACCAGCCCAAGAATTCTGAGTCATTCTATCATTGTTGGGAATGCTGTTTTAACTCTCCACAATCTTTATAGCTTAACTTTTTTTCAGGCATTAGTACATAAAACTTTATAACGCATCAAGGATTTCATTAATTTAAAAAAGAGGAAAATGAAGCACAGTTAAGTTCAAAAACTTATTTGAATTCAAGTAACTTTCCATTGGGATCCAGAATATAGCTTCAGACTAGTACTGTGCTTTTTCCTAGAAGACACTTTCCCTCACGGTTGTGAAGGAAGGTCAACAATGAAGAAGATTGATGGCAAATTCTTGCTTCATAGTTAAAATGTGTACAACTAGAAGTGACCCGTTCTGAATAGAAGTATTCCAGTAATGCAACACCTGAAATATGAGTCCTTCAGTTACACACTCTAAGAGCTGGTTTCCCCAGCTCTTTGGGACATCATGCATCCTACCTGTCCTAAGTACCATAATGCCCTACCCATCTTACAGCATAATACAGAGCAACATCAGCTGAATGGGACAAAACAATTTCATTGTTAAATGCTCTTGTGTACCCAAACTGCCATAGAAAGATAATCACATTTTAAATCATCCTAGAACATCCAATGTGAAAAATACTCAAGTGCAACAAATATATTTGTTGGTACTTTTCCACAGAAACAGATATACATTCCTAATTCCCATTTCATGATGATATATGCTTTATAGAAGACAAAAGTAAAAGTTATAGAAGATGCTGGCCTCATCCATATTGGTGAATTTCACACATGCAAAAGCCTCAGTTTGGTCGGAAAGAAGCACAGGACCATAACGTAGCGTAGTGCCTTCACATGTAGGACCACTGGTATATATGAAGACAAAATTGGCTATTTGTGCTAAAAGTGGTCCTCACGCCATGTGTTCTCTAGATTTCCCTAAAACTGGGCTTTGATTATTAAGTGCAGCTCTTGGATAGCCTGCTCACACACTGTCACTTTACAATGACGTGCAGTCCTTCACCTCCAGCAGTTTCTCAAAGAAAAACAGAACTCAACTTACTCTGTTGCAAGAGGTTTGTTTTAGTTATTGGTTTGGGGTTGGGTTTTCTTCCCGCCTAAAATCCCATCCACTGCTTTGAAAATGTTTTCATAAAAAGGGCTTAACGTGCTCAACCTGATATTCTCAGGAAGCCTGTGGAGTGCACTAGAACTGATTTGTGTTGCACAGAATTGCAATGAAGCGGGTGCACATGCGACGTTCAAATGAGAAGTCTACCTTTGTGAATGACTCTCTAAGACTGCCATCAGAGCTGTGCACTTGCCATGATAAAGAGAGGTTCCTTGACCCAAACTTTTTTCACAGACAATATTTTCTCCCTACATCTGTCTTTCTTTGCTTCTTTCTCCTTCGTCTATGTCTGCTTCTGATGGACAAAAGAAAAAAAACATATTTCCAGGCAACTTGCTATATTTACAATCAGGTGACATGGCAGCCAGACCATTACTTATCAACTCTCCATTAAACTTTAATAGATTAATCATCAATTATTGAGGAATTAATGTTCAGATACAGCTGTGTTGTCCCAGTTCAGTTCGCAAGTGCCAACAAAGATACTTTATTGCCTACTCTGTTCAGCATTCAGATTCTCAATCACCTCTTAATCTCACATCCCAGCTTTCTGAAGCAGAGAAAGAGAGGATTTTTTAAACTGAGTATGCAAACAGAATAAGAGAAAAGCAGAAATTTGAGCTGAAGAATAATTTTCCAGTGCTTGGGAATATTCTGATAATTCTAATTTAAAAAAAAAAAATACCCACCACTTGAAGAGCAGCTTTTTAAACTAGGTATATAATGTCAATCTGAAACACATTATCCACAGATCCTGTAATACGAACAAATGCATATCTGCCACATAGTGGCAACAGAAAGTGATAGTGACTTATTACTATACAATAAAACTACCATTCTAAATATGACTGAACTTTGAATTTAAAACCAAACCCACCCTTATAATAGCTCATACACATTTTTTAAAACCCCTGAGACACAAAAAACAGTACCAATAAGAGAAGCAGATGAAGTGGCCTGATACTTTCCCATTAAGAATGAAAACTAAAATTCTGCACCATGCACATATTTTGTCAGCTATAAGTACTGAAGTGCAGGTTAAGAGACACAAAGACTTAAACTAAGGAATTGGTAGTTACATATACCTTACTTTGGAGATCACTGTGTGCATGCCATAAAGACAGGCTTTGTCAGGCAACCTTTCCTTTCTATCCCTGCCAATATCAGCCTACCTGTCAATCCACCTACCTATTAGTATGCAGTTCAAGGTTGAAAAGAAATACCAAAGTAGTGTTTCTCAGTCAGTCTTCATTGCCACAAGGAATAAACAATGAACAGAGAAACTTCAACACTATTTCATTATACTCACTTGTAAACAATTTGGAAATATAAGCAGACTTTGGGAGTAGGCAGGTTATTATGAGATAAAAATTATATAAATCACAGTACTGAGACTGTCATCTGGAAATCCTACAGGGGGAAGTGAAAACAGGTATTGATATTTAAGGAAGGGAAACAACATGAAATGATAAGTGTATTACCAAATCATTTTTTTAGCTGACTGTTTTCTTTGACGACAAGAGCGTGGGAGATATCAGATTTACCAAATAGTCCTCTAAAATCACTGTTGTTTCTACATCCAGCCATTTGCTTCAGTCTGTGTGGCATCACAGCCACATGAGAGGTTATTTAGCAAAAATCTACTGTACTCCTGAATTGACAGGTTACTATTGTATTCAAACTCCATGAGCTGTGTGCATTGCTCACACAAATGCACAGAGTATATGTCCCATATATTCTTAGAAGAGTTAGACATGTTGGAGCTGCACACTGAAGGGCAAGGTCTGAGCACAGGGGAAAACTTTATTAAAGTGGGTTAATAATTGGTGCACAATTACTTAATTATGGGTGGAATTGCTAGTTTGTTCTGTTTACCACTTGGACAAAAGATGTCTCTCCACCAAGGCTACTAGCAAAAAAAATTGGGATGGTGTGGTGGGGTGGTGAATAATAAGCTAGCGCTGCAAATAACGTTCTAATAAATAATGAATGCTGCATTCCTTGGGGGTCAAGCGAGGATGTGGAGAAAAGAGCTCAAACCTGAGAGGAGTCTGGAAACCATGTCTTTAGGACTTGGACTGGAGAAATTAAACTCTTTATTTCCTCTTACCTCAGAGCTTGTGAAAAGGGTGATTTCAGGCATCTGGCTGACATTAGGAGATACCTCTCCATTAGGTATGGTGACATCAAAAGTTAAGGTATTGCACAGCTCTTGTTCTGCTTCTAACTACAACTCCCAGAAGACATAAGATTGTGTGCTGTGCTTACACTGGGCTTCTCAAGCTTCATTACTGGTGAGTAACACAATGTACTAGTGCAGAGGACAGGTCACTGTACCAGTGACTCTCACTAACTAACCAGTGGATCTTGAGCATGTTCATTGTCTCCGCATGTAGGAAATCATGAGCACACGTGTTATGATATCCTCAACCGCATCAGTCCCTTTAAACTAGAACACCCTGGAAGAGCACGGGTGGACTTTGCTTACAGCACAACCCTCTGATGGATATCATGAGGGAAAATGAGTAATGTTTCCTTCTGTTCATTTGGCAGTGTATTAGAAGACTAATACAATCTGCATTTATTCCAGAAGAAAACAAATGTGTACAAGGACATACATTAAGACTACCTAGCTGAACAGTTATTTTAAAGTGAGTTGAAAAGCAGCCCGGTCAAAAGAAATTTTACATATGTATTAAAATAATTTTACAAACATTTAACAGAAATTGTCATTCTTACCTCAATGCTGACAGAAAGAATAGAGCTGAAGAGTCTGTTAGGTTGAGGAAGACAAAGGTAAGTTTTGTGACTGTTGCAATAAATTTTTTTTTTTTTTTTTTTTTTTTTTTTTTTTTTTTTTTTTTTTTTTTTTTTTTTTTTTTTTTTTTTTTTTTTTTTTTTTTTTTTTTTTTTTTTTTTTTTTTTTTTTTTTTTACTTTTGGAATAATTCTTTTTTCATCTTTCTTTCATACATTCACACACACAACAACAATGCATCTGACTAGAAATCATTTGATACATGTATTTGACATAAATTTGCTAGCAAGCCAAATACACAAGACAGTATAAGTCTGTAGCTATACCACCTTGGGCTTTGATCTTGTCAGATCTCATAAACTAAGCAAGATTGGGCCTGCTGTGTAATTGGGATGGAAGACCTCCAAGGAAAACCCAGCTGTTGTAGGAAGTGGTGTTGGTCACTCAGTAGGTGGTATTCTTCATTCTGGCTCCATACTGAATCAATGCCGTACTAAGAGGCTGCTGGAGGTATTATCTGTGCACTATACATAAATCTAAGATGCTGACCAAGTGGGCTAATTAGATATCCCCTGGCACATTTCATAAGAGCTAAAATTGTTAACTGCAGCATCCTGGACAAAGTCCAAACTGAGCAAATACATTATGCCAACTTAAATATTCTCTACAGTTGCAACTGAATAAAGTATTTAAATACCTTAAATTTACTGTATACTGTTTTGTGTCATTTATGTACATTGTTAAACAATTGCCACATTTTACTCTAGAGGTGATGACATTTCACTGTTGGTTGAACTAATTCCTGCATGGCCTATAAAACCCAGTTGCAGTAAAAAGCATCTTGTACAAGTAAATATTTATACAGAGCATTTTTATTGCTATGCAACTTGTTTCAAAGAATATATTGTATGCCTTAGTTAGGCCAAGTTCTCTTTGTGAACAAAAAATTCAAATTAAAAGAATTGCCTTATATTTTCAGCTCCTTACTAATTCATCATCTAGGTAAAATTTATAATCACTGTGCAAATTTGGACTGATGGACAATATTTTCTTTTACATTAGACTAAAAGTAAAAACAAAACAAAGCTTTCTAGGTCCTCAGAGCTTAAAATATATGAAGATCACTCAAAATTGTATAGAAGTTTATATTGTGTATTCTTCAGTACATGTCACTCTATTCCACACTGGTACAGAATTTACTGAGCCATTAAATAAAGTGCATTATTAAAATATCAACATTATGCGACATTATTACAATGCAGTTTGGAGTACTATCTTGAATTTTTATTACTCTAAGATTTGCTAAGTTAAAATTAAAGCTCCATACTCAGCTTTGGATTTTAGAACTCTGATAACACTGTAGGTAAAACATCAGCAAGAAGTGAGATTAATGGCAATGTAATTTTCTCAGAAGAAAGAACTCTGCTGTTAACATTCCAATTTAATTATTTAACTGTCATTTTAAAAAATTAACACATCATATAAAAAGCTATACATTGGATTACATTTATATAATTTTGCCAAGACCGAAACTATGTAATTCAACACAATTTTATTTGGCAGTGCTCATGTGAAAGGAAGAGTGTATTTAAATGTTCATTTTAATGACATCTTGTTTGAACAAGTCATAATAATTAAAGATATAATAACTTTATCGGCAAAATTAGCTGTCAGATCACTATTTTATTGTTGATCCTAGAATATGATGAAATAACCCTGTAGAATATTTTTTGAGGGAGGGAGGAGTGCAGAAAAAATGTCAATGATTCTTAATCATTTTGGAATCACAGATATTTTAGAGAAATATGAGCCATCAAAACAAAAGTAGTAATTCCTGTGCTACTCTATATACTGATATATTCTGGATGTTCTTGAAGGAAATATTGTTGGACAGCCTCAAGATTCACACACAAAAGGAAGGTTTTTTCAAAAATTCATGCAGGCTTTTCGTTGCAAAGTAATCCAACTACAGTAGATTCTTAAAGAAAATTTTAGTAACTAAAACTCTGGAATCTCTTACTGGCAATAAGAGCAGTTTCTCTCACTCAAGACTTCAGGGAGATGCCTAAACACACTTGTGAACCAAATCCTTGAATCTTTTCCCTCATCTAAGCAACTGAGCTCATTTTTTTGCTTTTTCTACTCCTACTTCAGTGTGTTCTGGTACATTTTGTACAGAAAATGTACCAGGAGCAATAACTGGAAATGAAGTTTCCCTACATGCAGTGAATGCTCTGAACATTAAAACGTGGAGTTTAATACTGTTGATCTATTCTTTTTCTTTCATGCAATTTCAGGACAAAACAAAAAATCCATGTCTTTATTGTGGAAAGCCTTCAATAGGTTGGAAGAGGTCTACAGCCCCTATATACTCACACATAGAGAAAGAAACTAATCTAGACATTGGTCTTCCTACTGTTACCCTTCTTGGCTTCTATTCAGAAGAGCGTAAATAAGGGTTCAACTAATTTTAAAATATAAAACTGCAAAGTTTTAATTATAAAAGTTGACCAAAAGATGAAGTGAATAGCCCTTTCCAGTAATTTCCTAAAACAAATAAATAGATAGGGAGTATCCATCATTTTGTCTTTCTTTTTACCTAGTCTCAATTCTTTTAAGTTCAGAGGAAACAATATTTAGTCCCAGAAACAGAATTTAGATAAAAGTGGATATTAACATTAATTTGCCTATTATTTGTTAATTCATATACTATTTAAAAATGGGCTGAGGTAAGTGGATTGAAACATTAAACAAAGTTGTGGGAGATGGGGAAAAAAAGGGGAAACCCAAAGTGAAGAAATTTAAATTCAGACCTCAAATAAGCATGAATTACTTCTCCTAATGTTAGCGGATGTTTTAGAATAGATGTGGCCACAGATTTCAGATGCCTAAAGGTAGAGTTCTGAATCCACATTTAGGCATTTAAGTTACACTGGCTTGATTTCAACACGTATGTAGAACTGTAGCTCCCACTGTTTTTGAAACAATACTTTTATCAGGTTATTTTTACCAAGTTATCTCAATGAAGAGTTGGAAGTTTAGATATAAGAGGCTGAAAATTATGAAAATTATTAGTTATTTTTTCCATAAGTATAGTGATACATTTTAATGTGTAGCCAAAAATTGTAATTAAGTTCCTTTTCTAATTATCATACACACATGGTAAAGACAGACACAACAGAGAGATTTCTCTTTCCAGTGGTAAAACCAAAGACAGGGCTTGGCAGAAGTCAAATGTTGCTGACATCTCAGAGACACAGGTGCCTCTTCCTTTTTAAAGAGAAATAATTAAGGTGTTTAATTAAGGGTTCTAGAGAGCAACTGTGGGTACTTAAAAAGAGATCAAGAAGTTGTTTCTTGGTTAGTCAGTAAGGGCAAGTCTTACCATGTTTTTATTGACCGTAGTGAAACATTCATTGAAAAAGTAAAAAGCATTTTCCCAAAACTCTGGGTTTGTAGTAGTATTCCAAAAACTTTCAATAGGAAGAAACAATCGTAACAACTTTAGGAAATGATATGGTGAGAACATTAGAGGATTTTATCATAAAATTATGTCCAATAGATTAAAAAGAGGAATTGATTAGAAAATCCTATTTCATATTTCTGCATATCTTGTATCAAACTGCTTAAATATAAAAACTTGACTTTCCACGTTTGACATAATTTTACTTCATGCAGAAATTTTGAAAGTTTAGGTTTAAGCACTCTAATGAAAAATGCTTTACTGATTTTAATGCCCCTTATACAATTATTTCTGTTACTGTCTCTTGCTTTCTTGAATTTCTGTAACTGTACTTTAAACAGGACTTTTTGCTATAGCCATAGCAACAAGTACTGGAAATGGTGGGACACGTATATAGATGCTGCAGCTCTGCATTTCTTGGTGAATCCATGGTAAAAGAGAGTTAAAGCAACTTACATCAGTATAAAATCTGATCTTTTGCCTGATTTTATATATATATGTCCATCCATCCATCCATCCATATGTATAGGATGGAATATAAATTTATCAACAAGTTTACATTCAATGATACAAAAAAAGGGAAAGGAAGAAAGAGATGATTCAGTTCAGCACACTTTAGACAACTATGCTAAAATTTCAGATCTCTTAATTCTATTAATGAAAATCAAACTTTCCTTTAAAGGCAATTCACGTACCCCCAGGTCCATGCCCAAAAACGTGTTCCACATTATACAGAGAAGAGGAGGAACAGGAGAAACAGGAATCCGGCAGCACAGAGGACAATGAAGACTTAAAGTCAATGTTGTGTTTAGAAGACAAATAACATCAAGGCAGATTAGCAGCAGGCAAGAAGTACTTATACAGCTTAAAAGCAAGGTTTTAAAGGACTTGACAGCTGCAGGAAATTCTTGTGCAAAGCTATACCTGCATAGGTTTTTATCAGGATTATTATGTTTTAAAAATTGTTAAAATGTTCATATACAGCTAACGTAGACATCTTTTGCAAATCTAGCAGTTTTCAACTTTCATGTCTATAGGGAAAAAAAGTCATTCACACTACATTTTCAATACTCTGCCGAGTGACCAAATGTGTGATTTCTTAAGTCTATATATGTTTTCTGTACTTACTTTTGTAATTATTTTATTTTCAGCATTTTATATCAACCCCCTTCAAAGTTCAGGACCACATTATTTTAATACAAACCAGAAATACTCACATAAGATGATCCTTACAAATAATTAATTCAACAGATGCATATTTATTTTAATTGACCACAGACTGAGGTCACAGATCACTTAAGATGGAAATGTACCTCTGTGGGCTTATTCTTGTTTCCTCATGCATGATGCCCAAGATATTGCACACAGTCTAATGCTGGTATTTCCCTAAGATACTACTGCTGAAGACTTAACCTCAAATCACTTGCAGTAAATTGTCAGTAGACAGAACAAAAATGTTTTGATGTTTATGAAAAGCTATCCTGAACTCTCTGAAGTTATGGTTTTTCCAGATTGGTTTGGAAGTGCTTCAAATAGAGCCTTTCTTGTGGGATTCGACTCTTCAAATTCCATCTCCAGACACAAACCAGAAGTGGGGAAGATGTTTTAGAGCTTTAAAAGTCATAACTCAGAGGCAGCTCCAGAAATCCATGCTACCAGAGAGAAGGGAGTTATGTTTTTTAAACTGACATTTTTTCACTCTAGTTTCATTTGGTCCTCCAGCCTTCATGCCAGCACAGAGGCACTTATTTTTCTCCTTATATACAGAGTTCTAAAAGAGGATGATTTCAGCACTGTAGGGTTGACCTCAGTCTGGGAGCACTGTCACTGGCTGAGTTCTTCTCAGCTGGAGGATTGGCAGTTATATACAGTTAAACACTGGCTCATTTCCTTATTTTGTTAGGCTTGTGTATGCTGTGTGGGTCCCACTAAATTATAACCTGCCTGTTTGTTGTGTATTGATTTTTTCATTAAAGTTCTCAGGAGGTTGCATGACTTCATTTATACAGAGAAATGCTTTATGAAATCTTAATCAAAGTAGCAGCTACATTGTCAAAAAAAGGACAACATTTCAATTCTCACTATTCCAACTGAATTAAGATTTTTATTTACATTTCCAAATTTTATAAAGTTCTTTTTTTCCCCTTTAATTCTTATGTTTGCAAACTTATCATTAAAGAGGAAGTTCACTGAGAAATTATTCTGTATTTTAGTATAGATTTTTATTCCTTGAAAATTCTCTGCCATTGGAAAGGTTCCATTCTTGAACTGGATGAAGAATTTACAGACATTGCATTTCACTAAAGTTGTTTGCTCATTCAACACAGATTTCCAGCCAGCCTGCAACATAAAAGTATGTCTACTAACAGCAATTAATTAGTCTTCCCACTCACTCCTTTGACACTCACATTTCAACAATTATTTTTATTTAAATACCAGACAGTGTTTAAAAGCCAGCTGTATGGAGCAGAACATTTTCTTTTCTACAGTTTTCTACGAGGCTGAAAATTATTCTCTATGCAAGTTATAAATGTAGCCCCAGTGGTGGATGCATTACTGAAAATTGTGCTAAATATGTGGTTTTTTTCCTCCTCAAATAAGTTAAGAAACTAGTATAAATGCCCCACTCAACATAGAATAACAGTGTTGGAAGCGACTGGCAGCCTATTACCTTAATGTAGTTTGTAGTGAAAACTAAATTTAGGATACTGCTTACATGGGTTCAATTCCCCCATGGCAAATATGGACTCTGCATTTGGATCTCCTATAACTCTTTTCACAAAACTATTACACAATAAGAACTTCCTCTTCTTTCTCAGAAGGTACTGGTTAGGTACCTAACTGGAGATTAACTTCTCTGCAAGAATCAGAAAAAGAGAGAAACCTCTCTCCATGCTAGATTTAGATACTTGACACCAGAGAGGACAACTCAAATGATGTTGCTCACAGGAATCCTGAGTCAAGGGAGTGCTAACACTTCTGGAGCATTTCTCTGCATGGCAGCAGCTGATCACCACGTTGGTCTCTCCAAGAGCTTCTGGACCAAAGGATGATGGTCACAGGGGTAAACTGACACTTTTCATCACCCTACAGGACACAGGCACAGATGACACAAATATTAAGGAAGTACAGGCCATGCTGCCCTAGGGATGGGGCAGGAAAAAGCAAGGGGGATGGTAGAAATGAGAAACAACAAATACAGTGTGAAAAGATACTCAGACAGATAAGGGGGTATAACAGAATTGGCAATAGGACAAGGGATGTACTACCACTGATAGTAACAGTAGAACAAGACACAGAGCCATAACAAGCTTTTCCTTCTTCTGATACCCAAGTCAACTCTCAGGTATATTTTGCAAAGTGGTGTTAAGCTGGCAGCCAGGCTTCTCTAACTCTTTAGTCCCCATTTATCTCTTCAGACTTAAGAACAACTGACCTACTAGGACAGCATGAAAAACCCCCAAAACCAAACCAAACAAACAAAAAAAACCCAAACACCAAAAACAAAACAACAAACCCAAACCAAAACCAAAACACCTAAAACCTAAATTTCAGATCTGTGTAATTTTGATCAAATTCAGAATGAAAACAAAGTTCCAGGTGTCAGGGATTCCCCACAGAACAAAACCTGCATTTTCCAACCCAGTTCAGTGAATAATTGTGTTCCTACATTTTATTAAGTATATTAAAAAATCTCTTCAAAATTGTGTTGATAATTATTTCGTTTCACTAGCAATCTCAGTTCTACCTCACATTCATGTCAAACTCCACCTAATAGTTCAGAAATGCTCAAGCAAATGTCACATGCATTTCAAATGTGAAGGAACAGACTTCTGCCCCAGACTTTCCCATTTTCACTTCCTATTTTAAAACAAAACCAAAATCAGATTTATGCACTTCTCAGTCTTTGATTGCAGATGTGTATTTAATCTTGGAATAGAACATGAAAGTTTCCTTTCTTGGGGAAAACAGTTGATGTTTCTATTACCTTGACCTGCAATGTACTGATGGATTCTGATTGCCAAAATGACATTGTTAAATATATGTTCAGACACTGCTCTTACTGTTCAGTTTTGCCACACTGATGGTTGCAAAGAATTAGAACTTGCCCTTTGCAGTTATGCACAATATTTAAACCAGGAAAAAAAACCCAACAACAAAACAACAAAATAAACAGTAGCATATTAGATTCAGGTTAAATAGTCATCTAAATGTTTGGAAATGGAACAGTAACAAAATGAAATAGAGTTCTTTTAGGACAATATTGTTCATCAATCTGTAGATATTTAAGAGGGTAAGGAAAGCTTTGAAGACATGGAGTAATGAGAAGTTATACAACTAGGAAGGAAAGAAGGAGAGAGAAAAAAATTGTAATATCATAAAATTTGAATATACATAAGAGAGTATAAAGCTGCTAGTAACACTTTAAATGGAGGGCCTTAAATGCTGATCATGTATATAATTGCTGAGCTTCCATAGGATCTTTTTAATGTTAATTGAATTTCCACTGATTATTAAAAGCCTGTTTATGTAAGGTGAGCAAATACATCTGTGTTCTATTTCTATTACATAGCTGTTAAACCTCAGTAAATACCTTTTTAGGAATGATTTTATGTTTAATTAGCATACAATAACTCTCCTCTTAAAACTAAATTAAATCCTTATTTGAGACACTTTATTTAAAGTGGTAACTAAACGTGCATACCTGTAAGGCGGTAATTTCAGATTTCTGGTAGCAGTCAAGGTCTAGTAATTCTGCAATGCTGAAGGTTAGAAAATCTGAACTCAGTTCTCACTTAGGTGATTTTTAACCCAATTTGCCATGTACCACAGCACAAATGCAGGACAAAAAGTGATAATGCTGCTGTCATTTTTCATTCTTTAATTAATTTTGAAATATGATCACTGAGAGAATCAGTAAAATAACACAAAATAGTTAAACATTATTCAGTTTGCTGTTAGAATTCTAAAGTGATTATGACTATTTAGACAAAATTAGTGTTAATTGAGGTTTCATTTTCCGTTTGGGTAACTTTTTCATCTCAAGAAAATGAAAGCTTCTTTTGTATGACCAGTGAGATTTTCCTTCTTTCTTTACCTTACGACACGCATGAAGAGTGTATCAGGCCTGTTGCTATTTTTCAGACTATCAAATCTTAAAGTAGAAGCTAGAGAAGGTCAGCACTTGAACTCAGAGCACATCAATCTATTTCTAGCTTTATTATTAAACTTATTGTGCAAGCTTTGGCTAAGCCAGGTATTGATACAAGCCAGTGCAGATCCAAAGCCAAAAAGAAAAGGCTGAAGCTTCAAGGAAGTAGGGCCGAGAGAAATCCAAGACCATCCCACAGTTGGGGATTGTTGGGTTTCTATGCATGATGTCCTATGCAGTCAGCAGACTGCCTGCCTAAAGGGACAAAGCCTGCCAGAGCAGCACACCTAGACCTAACCAGTAAGCAACTATGTCAGCAGGGAAAAATCCCTACCCAGGCTTGCAAGAGGTGACCCTGTACCACCTGGATCCCTGTCCTGTGTGACAGGCACAGTCCAAAGAGTGGGTGGAAGTGGCACTACCCCTCTGTCACAGCAGCTCTTCCTATGCCTCTACAAGGAACACAGACAAATTACTTTCTCAGAGAACTATAGACTTTTGAAAATTCATTTTCTTTCTAATACAAAAGAGTGAGAAAACACTGAGATTTTTAGAAGACAGAACTTTTGTTTTCCAGCAAATTTGACAAAACATTCCCTACTTTGTTGAACAAACACGATAGATACGTAGTCAGTCAACAAACAAACCCACAACAGACTATCTAGAACTTCCACGCAACATAAATTCTGTCTCTTGTGTGCAACCATTCAGTCTTTTTAACCTGAATCTCCTCTTCCTTTGCCAGTCCTGTACCTGTAGCAGACTCAGGGCAGCAGGTCTCAGATAGGCAGAACACCTGGCAAGAGGTATTCTATGAAGTACCAATGCCTCTCAGGGTTCCCAGGCTCACTAGTAGCTCATTAGTAGGCACTTAAGATGCTGGGGATTTCATGCCACCTTCTAAAGCCACAAAGCTTCAAGGAAGCCCTTCGGTCAGGCACCTAAATGTACCTTTCTAGTACAAAGCATAATTAGGAGCATTTTCAGCTTGAGCTGCTTGACTCATGCAGTGCTGGAGCATAAAAACCCAAGTGAGAATTTCCCTCCCCCTGGCAATCCACCTGCTTAACACTTGGAGCACAGGCCAAACCACTCAAGTCCTGATGGTCTTCTGAAGACTGAATTTACATGAGCAATGCCTTCTGGCATCTGTAATTAAAAAAGGAGGATTTTTGCTATTACTTTTAATATTACAAGAAAGTAATGTCATATCCTTGTCTGATGATGTACTGATGAACTGTATGTGGGCAAGAATATTTCAGAAGTGGAACTGAGTTTGTTGTGAAGCTAAAACAGGATAAAGATGGAGCCTGATCCTGGCATTGCCTAGAGTGGGGTATCACTCATAATATGGTGGGAGAAGCTTTGGCAGAGACCAAAAGGGAAGGAATCCTGCATTTTTCAAGATTAAAATATATGTTGAACATCTAAAACATTCCCTGTATTTTTTTATGCATTATACATCTGTTTCACTCTGATTTGAGACATGATGCTAACCAAGGCTGTGTTAATGGTGAATTTTCAGAAGTTCAGCACTGTGAGAACCTGAACAAGCCAGTAAGAAATTCACCCAATAATTTATGATTTTTGTTTCAAGTTGCAGTGACATAAATAACACCATCTTCTCTACAGCAGCAAAAGAATTATGTCTAAATATTGGACATCAGCCTGTGATTATAATGACTTTTTAGGTGCTTGAAATCCCCAAACATAACCTGGTAGACTTTGAAAAGTTCAAAAGATGTGTCTTCCACACATAACAAAACTTTTTGGATGATATTTTGAGGAGAAGACATACAGATCCTAATCCAGGATTTGTTTATAAAATAGTTCTGAAGTCTGGTTCCTCCAGGCTAATTTTCTTGGCTACTGTACTCAGGAAATAATAAATAAAAAAGTAAATAAATAAATAAATAGATAAATACATAAAATAAATATTTTGTCCAATCATTTTATTACATATGGTTAACAAAAACTTTTAAACTGTTACATACTTGTAGTAAATATGGATATTGTTTCATCTCACTGCAGTTTGCTTTTTTGTTTGGGGCATTTACATTAAAATATTAAGGATAAATTAGTTATTTCCTCATGATATGTGTGTACTTTTTTTAATCAGTTGCAATTTTATGAATTAGAAAATAATTCCTATGACCATACAGACTAAGTAAAAATTTTCTTTTAACTTGGAGACAGACATTGGCTCTTCAATCCTTAATTTGTATTTTCATAAAGATGGCCATAATATCTGTTGCTGAGACTGACATCTCTGGAATACCAGCAGCATGTACCTTTTCCTCTGCATTTTGGATACAACAGAGAACATAGTGAAGAAGAAACAAAGGTTACTTTAGGGAGTGGAAGACAAGGATAAAGATGTGGCTATAGGATGTGTCTATAGGCTTCATTAGACCTTCCCTCTTTACATATATCAGTTGTCTAAATCTGCAAATGTTACTAGAAAAATGAAAAAGGTCTGTTTACAACTAGCTTCTATGTCTGTGTAATATAGAACTGAAACAGCAACTTAAAAGTACTGATAATTTTTATGTTTGACCATTTCTGAAGCTTTGCTACAGCTTTCCCTTAAAAAAAAAGAAAAAGGGTCGTGTTGATAATTATTATTAGGAGAAGTAATATTAGGAGTAAATTTAGAATTCTTTCTTTTTTTCCTTCTTCTTTTCTCTTTAAACTTTGGCCAGTGTTAAATCTGCTGCAAAATTTTTCTTTTATCCTGACAGATTACTTAGAACTGTATCCTACAAAGACTGGAACAAATCAACATTGTTAGTTCACAGGGAGAACCAGATTTGTCCTGGCCAACAGTTCAATTCTTATGAGTTGTGAAAACTTCCACTCCTTAATTCCGTATGTGTTTATGGTAGTAATAAAAGTTATAATAGCTATAATAGTTATAATAAGAAGACATAGTAAAGTTTTCAAGACATGCAGAAGCAATTCTTACAGAACTGTCTGTGTGCTTGGATGGGTAGTTAGCTGGCTCAAGGATGGATAATTGTATTTAACTCCATGCTATAGTGGAGCCAAAGCTGCACAGGCTGCGAGCCTAGACAGAAGATATGTCAATAAGGACCAGAGTCCTGGCCCGTGAGTGAGAAATGCTGAGGTAGCCAAGTACTGCAGCATGGTGCTGGGGTAAAAGACATAGCCAGGGATGGGGAACAGAGTGAGAGGATAGCCAGCAGAAGACAATCCGTACAGAATCTAACATCTGTTAGCAGATCATGATGCTCTCAATTTATCCTACAGAATAAAAGTGCAGGTTAGCTCCTTGCATACAAGGGTGCTGATAAGTTGGCAAGAATATTCAACCTTACCAAAATAAGGGGCCTATAGCATGATCTGAACATGGCAAAGTAGGGAGCATAGGCTATAGAATCCTGAAAATCAGCTGAGCCTAAGACAGCAAGAGAGAGGCACTTAAAAAACAATATCATTTGATCCAACCAGATGTCAAACCCTTCCTAAACAAAACTGATGTTCCTGACCTTCTTTCAGTCCTGATTTTTTTTGTTTCTTGATTTTCTTGTGTTTGGCTTTTTTTTCTCGAAGATTTCTCTTCTATTTGTCTCAATAAAAGCATTTTATTATAGTGATTTTTTTTTTCAGTGAGAAAAGTGAGAATGAAATAGGTGAAGGACAAGTCTTATGAGGGAAGGCTGAAGGAGCTCAGGAAAAAAGTTTAGCCTGGAAAAAAAGAAAAAAGGAGGCTCAAGGAAGACCTTATTGCTTTTTACAACTACCTGAAAGGAGAGTGTAGCCAGGTGGGGTTTGATCTCTTCTCCCAGGCAACTAGTGACAGGATCAGAGGTAATAGCCTCAAGTTGTGCCAGAGCAGGTTTAGATTGGATATTAGGGAAAAATTCTTCACCAAAATGTTTGTTAAGCACTGGAACAGGCTACAGAGGGAAGCCTCCAGCCACCACCCCTGGAGCTACTTAAAAGAGGTGTAGATGAGGCACTTAGGGACATGGCTTAGTGGTGGACTTGGCAGTTCTGGGTTTGCGGTTGGATCTTAGAGGTATTTTCCAGCCTAAATGATTCTATAATTCTTTCCAGGCACAAAGGTGAGAGAAAGTACCAGTATCAGAATTTAAAAACTTTTCTGTAATTTTCACTCACCCTCTGAGTGAATTTTCATGTGATTTAAAGGGAAATTAAATGCTCCTAAGCCATCTCGGCTAATAATTTCCTCTTTAACTCGTGCTTCTTCCCACCAAAAGGTGCCATCTTTTAATACAACCTGAAAAACTTATTAGTATTAAAACATGTATTTATAAAGACTCTCTGCAGTTTATAGGAATGGGAAGGGAGGACTGGGTAATTTTATTTTATTATCACTTTAATCTAGTTTTGTTCCCTTCTGTAGGTGCAGCAAAAGGCCCAAGAAATTTTTAAGAGTCAGTATTTGCAATGAAAATGAGTAAGGTTAGTTCTAGAACTTTGAAGCCCTCGCAAATCATATAAATATTTAGTACCATGTGGTCTTCTTAACATCTTTAGCTTTCTTTAGCCCATTCGTTCTACCAGAATTAACAAACTTAACTAATTAAAGGTAACAAACAAATAGCTGAATGTGACAAGAAGCAGAAAGGGAGGAGTGCACATTTCAGAGTTTCTAACTGTAGATCATGGCTTGCCAAGAAGTTTCACTGTAAGGAGAAGACTTAGGAAAAGTTTACGCCAAAGTTTGACTTTAGAGACATTTTATAGAAGCCTTATATACACAGTATATAAATAGATAGATAGTGACTACTACATGTATTCATAAATACATGACTGAATAAGCAAACTAAAGCCACATAAGCAGGTTTTAAAAACAAGGTAATCTCTTTTTTTTTTTTTTTTTTTTTTTTCTGAGTGAAATAACTATCAATCCAACTTTCAAGGTTTATTCTGAGTCATATAAAACCATGTGTTATTAGCACTGGCATATTGGTTACAAAATATTCCACCTGTTATTATCACCCTGGTACCAGTAGAGAACAAGATAAGCCCTGATGATGGCTGCATGGTCTAATTTTACAACTAACTTTTAAAAGGAAAGATGTCTATTCTTGTGACTATAGACAAAATTAATCTCAATTACAACCAAAATGTCATTATTAATACAAGATACTTGAGTTAATCTGCTTTTTCCTCTGTTACCCATCTGACACTGTATGTGTTTAATGCTATTTGCCGCTTTGTTTCTGAAATGCAGCTTGGCATAATAACAGCCATTTTTGTCTGATAGAATGAATCACCCATTTGAAATCCTGTGCTACTGAGACGAATGGGAAAAAAAATTACTACAGCATGTTTCACTTTGATCTCAAGCTGAAAAATCAACTAAACCAAATCTTCAAGGACACAGGTAAATGTACTTTTTTTCTTTAAAAATTACCGCTAATTTAATATTTAATTAGAAACTTGAAAGCAAAATTATAAATATCATATTGCCTGTCTGAAGAAAAATGAACAAGCCTTTTATGTTAAAGGTTTTGTAAATTAATCAGATCACTGTGGACCTAATTGACCTATGATGTTGCTAATAAGGTAACAGAAAAATTGGTCATTTTACGTGGTTATATTATTGTATTCTGAATCAGATAATAAACCTTTAGCTTACCTTTCATTCTGTTGTTTTGGTGTGTGTTTTTTTGTTTGTTTGGGTTTTTTTGATTTTTTTTTTTGTTTGGTTTGGGTTTGTGGGTTTTTTGGGTTTTTTTACTTTTCTCTTAGCTTCTCTTTGAGCATAGAAAATTTTAAAACTTCTGAAATGCCAGTAAGTACCTTACACTTACTCCATCTGAGCAGTAATAAAATGCTTAAATTATCCATCTTTGGATTTTGCTTTACTTCCTTTCTCCTGATACTCTGAAAGCTGCATCCTGATGTTTAATCAAAGTTTCTGCAGACACGTGTGAAAAGTAAGGTTGTGCACATTTTTTGCAACAGAATCCAAGGTTAGCTGGCATGTAACTTATATCATATTTCATTTTTGCCTTGAAATGTTTATGATTATTTTTTCCACAGCAGTGCTCTTTCTGCTAGGAAATTCTACGGTTTAAAACAGCCTACCATTTTTCATTATAAAGTGCTCTTCTGTTGCTTTTAGGATGTCAAACTTTAGCTGTTCGGATTGCATTTTCTATGGTAGACATCTGGCTTCAGGTATTTTTTTAGAAAAACTCAAGTCTTTTAACAAAAAAGCTTAACAGCACTGGTCTGCTGATATAAGAAAATGAAAAATTCATTTCACTGAGATCCTTTCAGCATATTATAGCTTAGTTTTACAGCTCCACTCATTAGGTAAAGCTCTTTTTGTGGCAAGGCTATCCTAAGATTTGCACTTCAACCAAATTAAAAGTAGACAAATCAGTGGACATCCTTTCTACAAACTAGTGAATACCCTGCAAATGCCCAAGGCAAGACGTATCACATCTCTGGGCTTTCCCTGCATACTAAACTGGATAAGTTGGGAAATGAAGCAACAGGACAAATAGAGTTTAGCAGAAAGGCAGAAATCATTGTCACTTGAGCAACCAGGACAAGACTAGAATGATTTGTAGTCATTACAAAAGCAGTAGCTTTTAAGGAGGAATTTAAATGAGAAAATTGTGGGTGTTAGAGTATAGCACCAATGTGCTTGAAGGAAAAATGGATAAGCAGGTAATCAAGGCATTTGGTGGCAGGAAAATTAGGACTGATGAGGCTACGTGAGTAAGTGTTCACAGTCACGAGCAAAGGATTACAAAATTTAGCCTGGAGTTTGTAAACTCACACCAAATAAAAATTACCAGCCTAATCCCTGACAAAAAAACCACGAGGGAGATAGAAATAATAATCTAAATGTTGCATTAAAACAATTAATTTATTATGATATTAAGAGATAAAAGTTAAAATGCAAGATAATATAGTATTTTGTTAATTACATGCTAACTGTAGTCATTACTCAATTTAAAAAGGCTGTAGTACAAAATACTCTATTACAATGGAACCATTTGTAAAGTTATTGCTCAACTTCATTAAAGGAGGAAGCATTAAGTCCTATATAAATCATACATATAAAGAAAGTAAATGTTAGCTTAAATATAGTATTATTGAAAAATAATATATATATTGCAATTTTATGGAAAATTGTATATAGGGAAAAAAAATCAAAGTCTGGAAAGTACAACATTAATTTTGCTCTGCAAAATTTTTTGTCCTGGCATATAATTTTCTTCAAAGCTAAATGCAATCACTCAGTTAGCTTTTAAGTTGATTGTACTTTGCCATCACACATGTGGGCAGAGACTCTGTTATTTAATTGTAGCATGAGAGCCAGAAAAGTATAAAAAAAGTTTTCAGTATTGTTTGATACAAGGACTGAAGTGTTTTTATCTAAACACTTCAGTTTATATAGATTAATGAAGCCTTTTAGCATGTATAATTGTCAAATTTAGGTGGAGATGTGGTTTTCCTTCTGTCAGGACTCAGAAAATAAATCACCAGTGATATACAACTTAAGAAAAAGTGTTTCAGTGGGATAGGTGTGCAGGTCCTGCATTGATTCTACATTGTTGGCCAAATATAAAATTCAGATCTTCTAAAAGGCGTGGAGGTACCATAGCCTCCAGAATTATTTGCATCAACATTCTCAGGTATCTGTTACTATGGATGCCATAAGGTCATTACAAGACCTGAGTCTTGGCTTTACAAACCAGAATTTATTACTTGTGTTGTACCCAAAAAATCAAATCAGATATTTATTCTCAACACAGCTTCTTGAGGTAAAGTTTGCTACTAAAAAAAGAGGAGTAGGAGTTCTCTGCATTTCACTCACAGACTAACAAACTCATTGAGGAAGGAGAAGTTCAAGAATTCAATTATCACTTTTCTGTGAGCAAGTGAACTTAAATTTACCCCCTTTACTCACTTCAAGGCACTGTATTCTAAGAGTTAGCATTTAAATATGTGGGCAGTGGAAACTGTTTAAACATTCTCCATCCTTTGATGTTCTTCTGTTTTGCATAGGATACCTCATCAGACTTATTAGAAATCATGACTCTACGAGAGTTGCATACTGCAAGTTGTAAAGCCTAGAATCCCCTGTGCTAACAAATCTGTTACCTTGAATGCTGAAATGTTCACTTACAGAAGGGTGAGAACATAATACTGCAGGCCCTGGTCCTAATATCCTCTAACGGAATAAAGTTTCTTTCTATATAATGAAACTTTCTGTAAAACTCAGAAAGCTGATACTGCTTTGTTGCAACAAGACTTCTCCACTCTTATTTTTTTATTATTCCACTGAAAAACCTGATGAGATTTTTTGCATTACAGAGTTAATGCAAACCCAAAATGGGTATTTTTGTCACTGCAATAGAGAACATCTCAATACTAATGCCATTATCTACAAGATATTGTTTTGGTATTCAAGGAACAGGTCAGGTATGAAACACAGGGATGATATGTTTCAAATTTTTGTGCTGAAAGCACCAATAAATGTGCAGGAAGGCACCGACAGTAGTTTAGAATTGGCAATCATTACATCAGCCATTTTTAATTGATAAATTTGAAGAAAACTGTACTATATATAATAAACAAAACCTACAGCTGTACTCAGATTCATTTTAATTCAAATTCATTCAGTCTTCTCTATAATTTCAAACATATTAAGAAATACAGCAAATTATTTGAATAGCTTTGAGGTGTTAAAAAAGGCATCATTGTGCTAGAGTAATTTTTCCCTTTTGGTCAAGTGGAAAAAGTAGTGTAGACTCAGTATGAGATGTTCCTAAACAATTCCTTCAAAAAGATTGCAACATAAACAAAAAATTAGTTGTTATCCTAATCTAAATGAAATATATACCTTCAAAAAGAGTAGAGTGAGAGTACTGGAATTCTTTGCAACTATTTTGTAGTTGAAATGGCTAGATGAGAATGAGTTCATTGGCAAAATACTTTGTGACTTCAACATAAGTCATCATTTATTCATCACACATCTGGACTTGTGGAACAAATAAGATTGTCTCTCTAATTTATCTAGAACTGGCTTATTAGTAGCAGGGTTTATCCAGTCCTAATCAAATGGCCTATGCAGCCATGATTGTAAAAAGATGCAGAACATATGCCATCCTAGCCTTGGCTATTGGAGAGATTAAAATCCCCTTCGTCAATTTTTTAAATTGGTATGAAGTTGGAATATGGATATTCATTTTCAACTTGTCTCTAGGCATCTTGAAGTGAAGAGCTGCCCTAGAATGTCTATGAATAAAGAGGTTAATTCAGGAAATAATGAGCTCTAACTGGGTTTACAATTTGAAGGGTCATCAAAAGTCAAGATCCACCATATGGAAAACTAAATTACACATTATAAAAACTAAGCTTCTCTTGAGAACTTCTGGAGAAACATTCCTGTTTTATAATTACAGCACAGAATATTTTGCAGAGCTTTTAAGTAGAAAATATAATTCAAACATTTACTTACCTCTAAATTACACACAGATGCATGACATCTCCATTAACTCTTCAGCCAGTCCCCTACTTCCTTCTTAATGCAAAGATTTAGTCTAGCCTTAAAGGGTTCCGGGTTACCCAATAAAAACAAACTGAAAAGCAAAAAATGAAGAATATTTGACTACTTTGGACTTCCTAGAGAGAAGCTGAAATGAACCAACATATTCAGGGCAAGAATATGAAACTGTCCTGCAAAAATCTCCAGCCTGAGAGAAAAACAAATGGTCCTTAGAAAAATGTAGTAACTCTACTTCTCAAATTCATTTGCAACATATCAGTGATTTAAAAGTATCTTGACTAGGTCCATGTATATTTGTATATATATGAAGGTTCATATTTACCAAGTCTGTATCTTGGTATATATCAAGGATCTTGGTATCTTGTTAAGGTACTCCATTTTGTAAGTAATGGACCATGTAGAAGGGTAGCACATTTTTCTAGTAATTAATTACATTATCCAATAATTTTCTCACATTTAAACCGTAGCTCTCAAGATGCAAGACATCATAATCACAAAGTGAATTTGATGTGAGGTCTGTGAATGAACGGTCTGGATTTGTTCTAGACATCCAAAACCAGACTTTTAAGGGAAGTAAAACTGATAATAAATACCTTTATTTATTTCAAATAAAAGTCAAAATTGTCACATGGTATCTTTTAAACTTGCAAAATATCCATTTCCTAAGTTGAAGAAATCTCTTTTGGGAGAAACACAAAATATTAAAATGGCTGACTCTCTACTGAGGTATGACTTCAACTTACCAGCTTTTACTAAGACCTATGTTTAACTGACATTTTATTAGTAAAAATTAGTACTTGACTGATTAAATTTTCCCAAGAAACCAATTTATTCTGGTTTCAATATTTTTATCTCAGTAGTTGATTCATTACTGGGTTTTATTCATAACAAAGATATTGAATAATTGCTAATAGTAAGACTATTCCAAAGACAGTTCCCCTGTTTTTGGTTAGCCTGTAAATTTTTTGGAATAACAATATGTGTTGAAGGAACAGCACTTAATCATGATGTAATTTCTTATATTTTAAAACAGCAGATATTTGAGATTTTATAGGGAAAGGAAATACACAATGATTTGATTTTCCAAGAACCAGGGTTTTAATAAACAATTCCTTCTAATAAACACCCAGTCTGAATTTCAATATGAAGTGGAGGATACACGTATTAGATCTGGGCATTGTATGATTACCAAGAGAATGCATAAAGCCATTTGGAGATATTTTCAGGTTAAAAGTCTTCTGTATTGTGAAACATGAAATGCAGAACTCATTGTTAATGAGGGTTTGGTGTTAACAATGAGCTTTTCTTTCTGCTATGAAACCTACACTTTTTCAACCTGTTCTAAGGGAAAGCCTTTGTTGTGGCAGGATATTCTTTTTAAAGCACCATGGATGCCTGACTCTTTGATAAAACAGATTTTTGTATGAATGGACCAGCGAGCTGAATATGTTCATTCATCATCCAACAAGATGTATCTCTAAATCACTGCCTATGATCTACGATCTATTAGTTCATGCCATATGTAATTTGAATAAAACTTATCCAAATTTTTAATTCATATTTAATTACAGATGCTAAAATAAAATATTGTTGACAAGTAGTCCCTGCAAAGCCTCAGCTGAAAAATCTCACTTTGACTTCTCCACTGACGAGTAATTTTTTGAATCCTTTGTTCCATCAGGTTACACCATTTCATGTTTACTTTATTGAAGCTATACCATGCTAATTTTTTCAGACTGTCATGTGGTACTAATTCACGAACTGTTCCTAATTCCACATACATTTCATCTAAGTGGTCAACTTTTATCAACCAAAATTTTACTCTTGTTAAAATTACAGCAAACCTGCTTGAGATGATACATTCATAAGGACTATTCATAGACTACAGAATAGTCACTCCAGTTCTCACATCAAACTTATCCAATAAAAAAAGCTTAAAAGTTCAATTGTACTTTTACAGTAGACTTGTATTTTAACAGTATGAAGGATTTTGATAGCATCCAGTTAAAGGTAGAAATATGAACAGGTGTGGAAACACAGAAAAGAAATGATTTCTACCTCTGGAAAGAAGCCTACAAAAAATATTAAAAGGACTCTTTATTTATTGCCACGGACATGGACGTTATTTATCCGAGTATTTATGGACAGTTTTAATAGTTTTTAATGTATTTAATATTTATTATAAGAGTTATATTCATATTTATATTTTAAGATTTTATTCCCCTCAGGGAATACAAGTTTCTGATTGGTCAAGAAATGGTTAGCTACGATTGGATAGCTAGTGCCGCAGTATAGGCGGGCACAGCTGAGGCGACTCGTTATGTTATTGGTTATTGTTATAGCGCGCTGCGGTTGTACGGTTTCTATTGGTTGTACCCCCTGTCACTTATGTAACTCCTCCCTTTTTTCTAGTCCCTTCTCCCCAAAGCCTATATAAACCCTTGTTATCCCCTCGGGGGGGAGCGACATTTTGTTCCCAGAGGGTGCTGCACGTCTGGGGAGCCCCCATCTTTTTCCCTGGGGTTAATAAATCATCAATAATTCATCGAACCCTTGTGTCGCTCATATCCCTCTCCGCCCCCGGGCTGCGGCAAACAGGGGAGGGCAACACCAAGTACTCTGCAGTATCTATACAGAGTGAAATAGTTTTTAAACACCCTGTTCCTCTGCATTTGAACTGAGCAGGTTTTTTCTGTTTGTTTATACCTTTTCTGTCTTACAGTTCTACCACAAAGTTCCAATTCTTTTAATATGTGCTTGTGATGTAATATATATAATATAGTATATCTATTGGAGTTCTTTTTATTTATCCATTCTCACTAGTAATATATAAACTAACATTGATGTATGTTCTAGATGATATTAAACCGACTCATTCTTATTACAAAGCCAGATTTTTCTTAAATTTATCAATGTGGTAATACTGCCAAACCATAACACTAAAGAGTTTGACAATATAAATCAAGTCCCTTTATCTTCCAATCCATCAGTACATTTCTTTGCTTTAAATTTATTGCCCTGGCAGTTGCAAATATGTGGAGAAAGCCAGCTACTGTAAAGATTTACATCACTAACATTTTTTTCCAGGATAAACAATTCATAAAGAAATACCATCAGAAAAAGAGGAATGCAGCAAACCAGTTACTTTTAAAAATCAGCTTTATTTCCATTCTATTATTTAATTTTAATGTTTCATAATACTTTGACTTTTTTTGCTTTGACATTAATACTGAATGTCAACTTGAACTGACTTTTATTTCATTTTTAAAAGGACTATTTCAGCCATAGCTACCCTTGTTATCTTCAGAAGAAACTAAAGATACTAGCCTGAGAATCTAGGGAAGGATGGGAAAAGAGGACTGGGGATTGAAAAAGGTATATTTGCATAGCTTAAGGCTATAGACTAGGTATTTTTTTTTTTTTAATAACCAGAATAAATACAGAAGTTTTTAATACTAGATGATCAACAAGAAAATTTCTGTATCCTAAATCTAATGGTGACTTCACTCTTCGTATCTTACTTAGGAAAGAAATTATTTCCTGTTTTTGCTGGATAAGAGTCATTGTTACATGCTTACCATCAGCTTGTATAAGTCTCTATTCAACTAGTTGAGTCTTAATAATTTGTACTGTAGAAGAAAATGCAGGATTATGATTGTGCAATGTATGATTGGTATCTACAAAGGTGCTATACAGGCACTGATTTTTAAGACTAATTAGTTGTTAACACACCCATAATTTCAAGGCCAAGGTAATTTAGGACTTTAAGTTGGGTAAGAAAGCTATTATGTTCCATTGAAGTTTTCAACATTGCAAAATAATTCAGTTCAACTAATTGAGCTCACGAACTTTGCATTTTGTGCAAAAAACCCAAAGAAGAAACCCAGTCTCCATCCCTCCCTACAGCTAACATTATATCCATATCCAAAGCTTCAATGACTGCTTTCCTCAAATGGGTCTAGAGCTGTGAAATTCATAGCAATTTTCTTTCATAGCAAGTAAGCACCCTAAACACTAGAGAGCTCATCATCTTAGGGTTTAGTCTGCACATGATAGCACATATTTGTTTTAAACAATGCAAAACTATATTTTGTAAATGTGATCATCTCCTTCACCTACCTCTATGGATGCCTACCACATCAGTTGCCTCTGAGAACAGTTATACCCACCACCCAAAGGGCCATGGTCTGGGGGTTACTTAAGCCAGTGATGGAACTTGTCCTCTATTTTTATGCATGTAAACACTCCCCACTCCCAAAATTCACCCCAGCATGAGGAAACCTCTTTTTACAGAGCAGCTCTGTTTCCGTAGAGAGGTCCCATTGTTTTGCAAGAGACTAAAAATCAAATCTATTTGGTAGCCAGTGTCTAGATGTATTTGGAGCGGCCAACAGTAGTGGGATTGTTCTGTGAGGGAATGAGCCAGGAGCTGAGGTGACATTAGTATAGGCAGGGCAGTGGCCTCACTTCTGGGGCATGGTTCACTCAGATCTGAGAGCAGCCAGTAGAGCAAATTGTTGGTTAAAGGTTACATAAACTTATAGCACTGAGTTTATTTTGACAGTGGAAGTAGTGGCAATGATCATTTTTTCATTAAAAAAATCGTGATTGTATCAGTGAGGAGATAATGAAAAATATGTTTTCTATATGTTTGGAATGACAGTAACTTGTTGTATTGTAACCATCTGCTCAAAACTCAAGTCACTCTCAAAGGTTTGTCACACTATGTAGACAAGATCATACATGTTCAGAGCTTGTAATGTGTTTCTGCTTGACCTTCCCTTTGTGTCCTATTGCAGCAGACAGTTTATCCAGTGATTTCTATTTATTTCACAATTTAATTTAGACTACAGCCTTTAATTTGCAACTATAATTTCTAGTAAAAGAGAAAGTCCACTGGACCAATAATTCACACAATTGTGCGGGAAGAGCTGACAAAAGCTCAGATTTTGTTACCTTGATAACCTAGAGTGGTCACTGGTGGAGGGATTTGTATCACCTGTCTACTGTTATGTAATCTTTCTTTATTATGAGTTGGTACGCTGCCTACAGACATACATTTCAAGCAAATATAAAAGAAACCATCATGAATGAGGGACTCTACGTCCTCCAGCATACAGTAGGAGAACAGTTAGAGTATGGATAAAGACACATGCAAATGAAAACACCCTCTGAATCCAATTCCACCCTCCAAATCCAATTCCAGCTAAGTTTAACAGATAAATCTTCCACCTCATTTCTTGTTTTAAAAGGTCTCTTAATTTTCCTTTAAGAAATTTTCTATAATTAATAAGATTGTTCTTTCAATTATTCTGGCTTATGTATATTCTGGTTTATCTACATTTTCTTTCTCTGGCTCTGATTTAAAGTGTTTTCATAACAGTAGGAAAATATTTATTTTCTTTAGGGGGCAATGATTTGGTTTACCATGGTAATTTAATTTTTCATTATTGTATTTTGCTTCCTAGGTATGCTAGAAATTCATTTTTCAAAACTCTTTGGTGACCAGTGCCTTACCTAAAAAGTTTTGCTGCTCATTAAAATATCCTCATATTTACTTGTCTACAAATACTTTCACGTGTAGTTTTTTTGCCCTTTCTAGAGCAAAACCTAGCGACATTTCAAGTCATTGGGTTTTTTTGAAGGATGTAAAAGAACTTTTTGAAAAGAAAACTGATTGCATAATAGCCTCTAATACTTCATCAGAGAACTTCGGCTGCTTCTGAGTTCAAACTTAAAGTGGTATTCGTTTTAACAAGAATGTGCTTTGCAGTTAAGTAGACCACATCTTAAGACAGCTTTTTAATCCCTGTGATTATGCCTCTTTTAATAGAAAGATTCACCATTAAACTACTTCTATTCATACACATTTCACACTGCACAAATGACAGCATAACTTTAGTATAAAACACTCTGAGAACTAAAATGAAAACTCTAAAACATGGAACTTCATAGATATGTTTTACTGTTTCACTGGCATATCAGAAAGTACGTATTAACAATTACACTATAGTCACTAGCAAACACTTTGTATGGGGTTCTTGTGATCTCTGGCACAGAAATGAAAGGAATAACATTAATCAAGTGTCAGCATCCATCCCAGCAATGTGTTTTGTATTAACCAGAGTATTCTCTCTGTGACAATTAATATCCAGGTTATCTTTAGCAATTTTGTACCTCAAAGTGTTGAATGTTTAAAAGGAATAATAATAAGTCTCTGTATCTGTGTGTGCCTTCTCTTTCTCCTCCCACCCCTGACTTTGATTTATTAACAAAAGAAACTGTAACACAAATATACATATTGAGGGTCTGCCAAAATCATAAATCTTTACAATAGAACTCTGGAATTCCCTAGATTGCTCTGAGGTTATTTCATCAAGGTTGTAATCAAATGTAAGGTATAACATGCTCAGGAAAAAAAAAAATAGAGACAATGGATACATGTGTCAAAAGGCTAAAATTGCAGAAGTCTGAAAGAGACAAGATTATAAGAAAGCAGATGTTCAAGAGCTTCTCAACTTAGCCACCTTACAATCAGGTGCAGTTTCCACCTGCAAGAGAAAAGGAGGACAATGACAAATACTGCCAGGTGGTTGTTTTGTGGCACAGCTGTGTTTGAACCTGTGCTGTGTTGAACTGAGCACCCAATGTTCAAGGCCATGCAAAACCATCAGTGAGTCTGGAAAAACTTACTAGCTCTGAACCTCAGCTTAATAGTCTCTTGTACTGGAAGAGAAAGAAAACTTCCAAAAGAGCTGACATGTTCTTAGCTATCCTTACAGCTTTTCTATAGTTTTGTTAGCTGCCTTTTGAAACATATTTACTTCCAATACATCATCCTCAGTCTTTGACTACATAATTCTGAAAACAATTCTCTTAGGAGTATAGCTGCTGTCTGACACTTGTTATCTAGGTCCTGTAGGGTGCAAAAAGCTGAAGAGAAAGGTCTCCAAACTTGGCAAGAAATACAGGTAATAACTCCTTTTGGCTCTCTGCAGTAGAGAAATTATCTTTCCTCTTGTTTCTCTGAGTACTAACCATGAATTTTGACGTAAACTGGTGCCATATTTTTCTTGTGGTTTAGTTTATGGGTTGTAAATAAGTTCTTATACAATTGGGTCACTGAAAATGTAAGTCATTCAAGTCCTGTGATGTTCTAGGATGTTCTACTGCAAGGACCAAAATTTGAACACACACAACTTGTCTCTCAAAATTATCTACTATCATGATAACACATCAAAATTTTATCAGCATAATGGGCAACATATTTGTCCTCTCTCTGCTATGAAAGGTACTCTCACTACTGCGTTTTCTGGTACATTTACCTTAGATGACAGGGCAAATTAGAAATTCCAAAGTGTTATTTACCTAAATCTTTGATTCCTTTTAGCGTTGCCTTGTTTCATTTTTACATCCCTACTATAGATTATATACATGGAACTTGTTATAGCAAGATGGCAAATTGATTCTTCGGGCTTCTGAATGCTCTGTGGTTTCCTAGGAGAACATCATAGTTTCAAAGCCACTTTGAGTATTCCCTGTGGCAGGAACATTCCTACGCAGCATTGAACAAATGGCAGACTTTTTCCAGTTGCATGCAGGCTTTCAAAGTGGGAGGAAGGGCAAATGGTCTAAGCATGATTATAGAAATCTCCAAATAGCAGATAGCTTAAAAGCGCATTGCATTGATTACAAAAATAATACAAAGAAATAATATACCAGATGTCTACATATAAAACAGGTTCTTTTTAGATAAAATACACACTGCAATAGTAAAAACTAAATTGCTATCAAGTTGATTACAAAAATGAGGAGAACACTATAGAGAATGTTAGAGAAACCAATACATTTCATATTTGGACAAATTCTGTGATTTAAGTCTTCAAATATGAGAACAAAGCCTTTGATTCATGAGAATACGCTAGTATGTTTTTCATCAGAATGTTGATTCAGTTTGTTCACATGTTCTTTGCAAAAGCAAAATTCTTGGTAGGTCCCAATGAGGGTTCAATTCAACAACTGTTGAACTGGAACAGTCCAGGAGAGACCTGCAGCTGGGTATCTTACAGTTAGTGGTTAGAGCAGTGTCCTGGAATACCTGAGTCTTTGCTTCAAAGCAGATACGGCAGCCCAAATGGGGGTGTTCTCCATACCAAAGGGTTTCTGATACTGGGTTCGCAACTGGGTTTACAGATAGGCATACAGTTCTGAAATTAAACTGGTTATTCTAAAATTCACTTTATGTGTAATTTTGTTAATTCAAATAGATGAATATTCTGGGAAAAGATTGGTTCAGTGCTCACCTCAAAATTATATATGTATGCTTGTTTGTTTCAGTTTTCTGATTTTACTGACAAAACTGTCAGCTAAATAGTCAGACTTAAAACCACGTGATTTTTTTTGAATTCAAAATTTGTACATCTTAGCACCACTCTGTTTAAATATTTGTCATACAGGGTTAGAAACTGTTTTGAGCTACAACTTTATATATGGAAATATTCTATAAAATGTGGAATTTTAGTGTCAGATCTATTTGTCATTTAGACTGCACCATACTGTCTCATGCTTTCAGTACTCAAAGTTCACCTTGATTGGATTGCTAGTACTACAGATAATTCCAGAGAAAGGTGTTCTCAGTATGTTGCATTAACTTTTCTTGCAGATTAGCTATACAAAGATGTAAAATATGCCATAATCAGTCATCTATGAAAAAAAGGAATGAAGGAATGTGTCAGGCTTTTATTAAAAAACAAAACTGAAACATTTATGGATATGTTTCCTCATGGAATTCCAGTTTGAAAAGTAATGACTAGTACTGTCATATTTAGATTTTGATTAAAAGAGAGACTTGATTACTAAATTGTTTTATTTCAGAAAGCATGGAACAACAAAAGTGCTGGCACATTTTCCCCTATTCTGAGCCTTCTCACTTCCACAACCTTTCTGATGTCTTTCCAGTTTGGAGCTCCTGCTTAGATAAAACAGATGACTTTCTGGGCCTGCTTCTGCTAACAGCAGGCAGGAGCAATGGTGACTGATTGGTTGAAACATGAGGATTAATGGGTATTTATATTTCATTAAATTTTATGCTCACTGGAGAATAATGTATCACTTGCAGATATTGAAACATATGTCAACCCTATCCACTTACATATAATTCAATTTGACTTAAATGCATTGATCAAATTTTATTAAAGTCCAATATATCTTCCAAAAAGGCCGGCTAACACAATATTGCTGCTTCACATTCATCAGATAAAAGGAGGCAATTGTGTTGTAATTCCATTTATACCATTTTTCGGGAAAAGGGAGATTATTGTGAAGCAAATACTCATTACAAGGTGAATGGCGTTGGCTGAAGGACTTGAGACTGAGATTATTAAGTGAATTCTCAAGTGGTGGCCTTTAGTTAAAATTACCCCAGGGTGGGTCATGCCTGTTTTCATCCCCAGTGGAAAAGAGAGATCAGCATTGTTAACGATATTGCCCAGAAAAGTTTGTCATGTGAGATTTTGGCGTATGCTAACAATTTTTTTATTTTTTTCATTTTTCTCCCCTTGAAGCTCAGTTTATGAATCATGCATAACTGTTGTTGAAAAAATACTTTTCAGTTTTTATTCCCCTTTTTCTTTCTCTACATCTGACCTTTTTATTTAACTTTTGTGATTATCCTTACGTGGTGATAATTTCTTCACTTATGCACAGAAAAGGAGGATGTTTATATAACCCCAGTCTCAAAACAACCACAGAAATAATGGGATGATTCTCTAGTGTTTGAGTTTAGACTCTTGCTTGCAGTTTGCACTGCACAGAATAGAATTAAAAAGAAGAGGTTTTAGCCCTCCTACTGAAAAGAAATAAAGCATGAGAAAAGGTCATTTAGTCCTTGCTCTCAAACTATAAGGGTTTGGAGCAGTGAGGTTGGTACAACATGTTTTAGCAAGCTCCTTGACTGTTTCCTATGCATTATTAGGGGCTGAACTGCCTACACTCCAATATACATCTTGACACAGGCCTTCCAAAGAAAAAGTTCACTTTTAGACTAAAAAAAAAAGATGATTGGCCAGGAAGGACGCCCAAGAGTCACAGTAAGGGAGTGTGAAAGTATATATACTCTCATGAAACCAGAAAAACTATATTTACTTCATATGGTATTTAAACACATTGCCTGGACTACTGTCTTATCTCATAAGGTTGGAAATAATTTTTAAGTCAATATGAATCTTACTTTAATAAAAATATTTTTTTTCTGATGTTAGTTACCCTGGAAAGCTTTCCCCAAATAAAGAGACACATATTTCCAACTAAACCTTCATCTTTTAGCCATACTTTGTATTTCCCATAGGTGCTATTTTGTTCTACATCGACTATCAGACTTCTCTTATGAACAGAGTAAAGATTGCTGTGAAGATTTTTTACAGTATTTGTCAAAAATAATACACAATTTCAAAATCAGTAGTTTCACTCAACTTATTTAATATGATCAGAACTTATTCCTATAAATTAAAAAATTATAATTAAATGAAGTAAATCTTTCATGAATACTTCCCCAATGATTTGTTTTCCGATCATCTGTAGTAAAGTTACAGTCGTGATTTCTATTCATCAGGCAGAACTTGAAGACAATTTTTCTTCATCCTTGGGAAAAAAATGTGCCTTTGTACAAACCCAGGATTTCATGTTCATATGTAGGAGATGCTTTAATTATATTCTTTAACAGAAATGTTAAGTAACATAAAATGCTGATGATATCCTCCTTTTATCCAAACTCTTGAAAATCCATTAAAAATGCTTTATATACTTTATGCAAATCACCAGCCAGTCTTTTTTTTTTGAGGCTGATGCTTCTGTCAAGATGCTTGGTCCTACACTTCTGAATACATGATTTACTTTCTCCACCAACAAACTGAAAGTACTTTGTACACTTGTGAAGGAAATTGATTGTTCCTTTTTCACTCTGTAGGATGTGCTCCAGATTTCAAACGTTATAGTAGTTTGTATACCTGAAGATAATTTTCCCCTTTTAGGTAGTGAATGAGACAATTTCTTGACAATTGCTCAGATTCTTCATCTGTTTACCTTTGGTTATCATGCATTTCATACATTCTGAGCACTGAGGACTTTCACAGACACACTGGCTATGTTTCAGAGATTAACTCTTTTTACCCTACCTAAATGAGTGCAACTCTTTTAAAAGTTTTGCACAGATGATGGGTTTATATGAGTCACAGAGGTTCACATAGTTGTGAACATGTACTTTGACTTTAGAATGACAATGTTTTATATACACTTCTGGAATGCTATGGATTTGCAAAAAAACAAGTCAAGTAAAACACTTTTATTTCAAGAGATTCTGACAATAGTTACCAACAATTGATGTAGAGGATGCTCTTTACTCCCCTGGTGACTGAGTACTGGAGCAGGTTGCCCAGAGAGGTTGTGGAGTCTCCCTCACTGGACATACTCAAGTACCATATGGACACAATCCTGTGTCTTGTGCTCTAGGAGAATCCTGCTTGAGCAGGAAGGTTGGACTGGATGACCCACTGTGGTCCCTTCCAACCTTGCCGATTCAGTGATTCTGTGATTCTGTGATATTGCTGCTTAGTCTTCTGTGCTTCACAGGCAAATCACTCTGACAGACCTGCTCCTGTGAAAGTGCAAGCACGAGTTCATATGATGATATATTTAAAAGATATGTGAGAAATACACAGAAATGTGATCTGCTTTTTCCTCTATTGCTACTAGTGTAGTGTTAAAACGTTTAAATAAAGATCAGTCCCAGGCACCTATTATACAGACATTCATTTAAACAAGGATGGTCATCTTTTCTGAAATTTCTTTGTATCACAGGGTCTATGCTGTTACTGCATTCAGGATGAGGTATCCTGTTGGCAGAAAAAAAAAATTGCTTTTGCCTCTTTAATTTCCTTGCTGCACCTCCACAAGTTTTCCTCCTCTCCCAATCCCCAGCATAAACCAAACAAATCAGTAAATCTGACACAACTTGTGGAGAAAGGAATATGGTCTTCCAGTCCCTACATTCCATTACTGTTTGCAAGAAGATCACAGTTATGTATTCTCATAGTTATAATACATAAGGTTCAAACTCTCTCATACTGGTATTTCTGTTAGATATGTTTTGCACTCAGTAAATCTGGAAACAGAAACAGTAACACATGGCTCATCTATGAGATTCCATCATGTGACATGCAAAAATACCATTTAACCAATCTCAGCCCCTCAGCACTTCCAGAGAACGATTATGGAATGTTACATAGGCATAAAGAATAACCCATGTTCATACCATAAATGAGAAGTTTCATTACTGCTTTTATATAGCATATAAACATCCAAGGAAGCTGATTTCATAGATACTACACAAAGAATAGGGGGAAGGAAAAAAAATCTGATTATTTAGAAAATATTTCTTGTAAGTTATTAATTCAAATCTAATTCATATTACAATAACGAGGTCTTCACTGAGCTTTACCTTTCTATTTACTGTTATAAGTCCCATGGAAAAAAAATCACTCTACTGTCTCACCAAAATGACTGAAAATTTCTGTTTCGCTCTAGTGTTTTCTTTGGTGACACAATGTAAACCAGCCGCTCTCATGCTTCAGGGCATTTTCCCCCCACATTTTTATGGACTTTGGAAGGAAACCTGAAGTATCTTTGTTGCAGACTCAATAAAGGGAGAAAAGCGTTGTCAACGTGTAAAAGAGAGTGTAAACCTATGAGGGGCAAGAGGCCAGGCGGTACTCTTTGAAAATACAGGATGGTGGGCAGACTTTAAGTAGCCAAGAGAGGAGAGCAGAAGGAATTTCATGCAGCTCCAGGTATGCGGTGTTTATCAGAAATAATTATAAATCATCTCACATTATCCTTACGATCCTTTGTTTATCCTCAGTTTCCTATGGGAAAATAAAAATAAAAAAAAAACCCAAACAATCAAACCATGGAAAGTCACTACTTTACAAACTAACTATTTTGAATCAGCTGCCAAACTCATATCTTATAGAGAAGTTAATTACCTGTATGAAGATAGAGAAATCCTGGTGCAGCATCATTCCTAGTACTACCATATACAGAACAAAAAAGGTGTAATGTTTGATGTTTTCTTGCTCTGTAAGATTTAAATAACATGAGTTTGGGATGAATGCATCACTCATCAAACATGAAACTATGAAGGCGTTAAGCAGATCATGTCATGACTTATGAAGGACAAACTTTCCTATTTGCTTTTCTTTATAAATAAAGAAAAAGTAACATTTCACGCATCTTTAACTCATATGTAGACTCTTAATCCAGCAAAAACTAGCCCTTTCTATGTAAAAGATGTCTTTACACTTAAAATAGCTTTTTTTCGGAAGATGTGTGATGAAGACTGACAAAAATGATGAAATCTCCATCTTCCAAAAGGTTTAGCAGTGCCAAAAGCTGTCCAGAGTCAAAGTGAAATGGAATTTCCAAAGCTCTGTTTGATGCAGAGAAGCAGGAGAATACTATTCTGCTACTGGTTATAAAAAATTATAGCTGCACTTTACTCTATAAGCATGCAGAGAAGCCTTTCTAGGTCACTTCTGTTGTTTGAATAATCTGCTTATTCTTTCCATCTTCTCTAGCTCCTTCTCCTGCTAAAAATATTATTGAAGTCTTTGTCAACAGAACTAGGTGGTTTCCCTTGCACAGGGCCCATTTTCTGTAGTCATTACCCCAATGATGATTTGGACTAAGTTACACTATGAGGTGTTGTTTAAAATAAAAGCATTGGACCTTCATGGTATTTGAAGGCAATAAATCAGGCAAATTATCTATTTATATGAATCCCTGTCCCAGGTAACACTCATCAGTCAGCCTTCTCCGAATTATCTTTCGTTTTTTTATTTAAATAATCCACTCACAAAATACACTTTCCTACATGTGCTTCTGTCTGTTGACAGTCAACTTCATCTTGTGTTCACATCCCTGTTCTTCACAGACATCTGTTTTTCTCTAGCTTCTGTTTTAATGCTAATAACTTCTGTTTTTCTATTGCTTGCCTTCTTGTTGTTGAAATCACTTTTCAGTTGTTAAGGCCACTTAGAGCCCTGCATGCTCCAAATTTAAATTTTGGCCTCAAAGTCATAAGGCCGGTCCTTTAATTTCCCCCTTTTCTAAAAAAAAAAAAAAAAAATTATTTAGTAAAGCAGTTACATAATTTTTGAGGTCATCCTGACATGCAGTGAAGATACTTGTTCAGATACACCCTTCTCTGTTGTGAAGAAGCAAAGGACCAAAAGTAGGCCATATGTCTTCACACGGGCTTTGTAGCAGCACAATTCCAACCAAATGGGCTATCATTTCCCAGCAAAAAGTCACAGAAGTGACTGAAATCACCAAACCACTCAGTGCAATCATATACTTCTTTTAGCTGTTCAAGGATGATGTCTACCTCTGTTGATACATTTAGAGGTTGCTTACAGAAATGAGGTTGGGTACAGAAATGATCATGCAGTTGTGACCTGGAGACTGGATGTCTCCCCTCCCCCTGCTTACTCCTGTTTCATCAACCCATAAAATTACAGGTGGAAGCTGCTTTTTTTCCTGACAGGAGAGGTCTTTTTCTGAATTAGTGCTCTCAAGAGCTGATCTGTAAGGAAGAATTTCAGTAGCCCAAGAAGAGCTGGCAGACTGCAGCAAAGGGTGGAAAACAGAGCTGACTTCTAGGTTGGTGCCAGACACACCTTGTCTCCTTTCCATTCCCGGGTTTTACCTTTGCTGATAGACTATGCAAATGTTTCACAATATTGCTTCTCAAGCTGTTACAGGTACAAACTATCTAGATATGTAGATACTAAAGTATCTAATAGGATGCTATCAATCTTTTATAGTAAGGGAATACATAAATTATAAACAAATATGTCCTTTGGTCTAGTGGAACAGCATAATGATCAAAGACAAACAATAGAAATGTATTTGCTTCTACAGTAAGCTTTATTCCCTCAGTGCTCAGCCTGTAGTGATGGACAGGCAGTGAGCTGTCAGTTTTTGTTCTGTCTGTCACACTACACTTACCTCCTGTTGTTTTAAGTAATCAATATGGGGGCTGAAATCACCTACCACTACCTCTGCTACCTACTATTTTGTCCACTCATAAATTATGAATCCCTGCACAACATCAAGTCTACAATTTCGATTGCATTTGCTAATCATTGATCAATAATTCACGAGCCTCTTCTTCTTCAAGGGTCCCTAGTTTCCTGGAACATATGGCATAAGGCTGACAATGTTCACAAAACTATTCCCTTATCACAAAAAGTAGCCAGGGAAAAACAAGTTGTTGGAAGTTTTTCTTTCTTTCCTTTCTTTCTTTCTTTCTTTCTTTCTTTCTTTCTTTCTTTCTTTCTTTCTTTCTTTCTTTCTTTCTTTCTTTCTTTCTTTCTTTCTTTCTTTCTTTCTTTCTTTCTTTCTTTCTTTCTTTCTTTCTTTCTTTCTTTCTTTCTTTCTTTCTTTCTTTCTTTCTTTCTTTCTTTCTTTCTTTCTTTCTTTCTTTCTTTC
>NW_020955254.1:146239-212462 GCF_003031625.1 Empidonax traillii
AGTCTTTCACAAGTGAGTCAGAAGTCCTTAACCATTACAAGCGAGTCACAGAATGCCTGCTGCTGTGTTTCTTTCTCAAAGATTGTTTTATTAGCTATTTTACCGTTAGAGTAGGACCATGAATAATAAATATCATCATACAGAACAGTTCTGATTACTTCTCCATGGAAACCTTTTAAATGGTCACATCATGAAAACACCTACAAAAATTCACTTTATGAATTATCTCTGTGGCTTAAAGAAGAAAGAAGTTCAGGCATGCTAGTGTATTTGACTATTTTCATAACTAGCCTAAAAAAACCCCTACATTTCTCAAGTTTTTTAGTCCTTTCTCCTATGAATTTAACTTTAGAAGATACATGATTGTGTTGTATAAAAGCTTCATTTAATAAAATCAGCTTCTTTATTATATTTAATTGTTTAAAAATTTAAATTAAAACAAGTAAATGAAACAAGTATGATAATGTCATCTGATTTTTTTAGAGAAGTTTTAATGCATTATCTATGATTATACATTTATTTATACCTCTATTTCCTATAGCGGCATGTAACATTTAAGTAAGTAAAAAAAAGGCAACCCAGGAATTGCGGGTTTAAATACTTTCTTTAAAAACTCATAATAAATTCATCAACATGATTATCATGTTTTTCTAGGAAACAAGACACCATGTGCTTATCTTGAGATTTACTGATATAGGAGACACAGATATAGTTAATATCAGATTGACCACCAGTTTTATTCTTATTGTGTCAGATGTTTCCTGGATATTTGAAGGTGGTACCTTGCTAGGTGTTTTACCAGAAATATCAATCATCAAAAATTGCACCTGTGATACCCAGTAAAGCTTGTATTAAATCAGTATTAAGAGTATTCTTTCTGTTAAAAGAAAATTAAAATTTTACTTTCTTCAAAGTCTAATCCTAATTTCAGATGTTACAACCAACTTTTGAAACTAATATCCCTGATAACCTGGTTTTTTGATTTTTTTCTCTTCTTTTCAAATTTGATTTAAATGTCTAAATTATGGTTCTTCACTGATTTTTTCATATACTAACAGGAGCAGAATAAGAATCAGTTTTATCTACAATTATTATATATCATACTCAGGATGATGGGAATTCATGTTGCATTTTCTTACTTTATGTATATCACTGAGTTAAGAAGTTTAAACCAAAGTGGTTTCTAGATGGCAATATGTTTTTATTTCTGATTTTGGTGTCTTTTGGCCTGTCTGAGTAATAGTAAGAAAGAATTTCTACCCTACATTATATGCATGTGTAGTTTTGTAATGTATGGGCACATAGGCTTAGCAGTCAGAGCAACATAGGATAAGAGGGGAAGAAGAATGATAAGGTGATGCAATTGCATAGGGTAAGAATTTTCCTACACAAAAAACTTTAAAAGTGTCTTGACTAGATTAAATTATTGGAATGGAGAAAAGGTTTAACAGACATCTTGTTATGATCACTCCAGATTTTTTTGTATTTTTCCTTTCCTACATGAGAAATTTTTTTTTTTCCTAATTACAGTTCATTTTCTTGTTCAAAATTTGGCCAAAAAAACCCCAAAACATTTCCAAGGACAGAGCACATGATGATATTCCTTGTGTAGAGCCTGTAGATGGAAACTGCAATTCCAGGCTTTATGAGATTCTATACCATTTCTTTTCTAAGCAACATTAAGACTTCCAAGTTCAAATAATTACTTTAGATAATAGAGATTTTGAAATAATTATGATTTTGAGAATAATTCTCAAAATCACCAGAGATCTAGTAACATAAGGAGTATTTATCTTTTTTAATTAGGATTTGGATATTTTAGAAGAAATAAAATATTGGAGTTTGTTTTAACAGTGAAACTAAATTATGTTGAAATCAAAGAATTCAGCAAAAACCCAAATCAAAAGATGTCAGCAATATTTTGGCAAAGATGTTCCAAGCAGACTACAATTATTTCCTGAAAAATGATAATTAATGACACTCCGGTTATGAATCAAACTTCATATATGTAAAATTTGAAATCTCCTATAGGTCTACTTTAAAGTGCAAATTTAATCTTTGCCATATTTCACCATCTACAGGCCTTCTTTTTAGTAGTTGTTGCTCTGCCAATTAGAATCAGTCATGCCAAAATCAGTTTTGTGCAAAAGACATTTTGTTTTCTGGTAATAACCTCCATCCTTTTCTAACATATTAGAGAATCTTTGGTATTAGTGGTGGAATGTGTCTGCCACAGAGCACAGCTGGAAGATTGGACAGCATGTATTAAAGATTCTGCTGCTTGACAAAAATAAGTATAAAAATCTGTTCTTATTCTGTCCTCTTTCTTTCTCAATAAGAGGAAAAAGTTTTTTGTAGTGAAGGTGACTGAGCACTGGCAGAGATTGCCCAAGGAGGTTGTGGAGTCTTCACCCTTAGAGAGATTCAAAATCTTCCTGGACATGGTCCTGGGTGACTGGCTGTAGGAGGCTCTGCTTGAGCAAGGAGATTGGGTCAGATGACCTCCAGAAGTCCCTTCACACACCAGCCATTCCATGTTTCTAAACCTGTGCTCCCTATCTCTCCTCAGAGATAACAAAATTACATTATTACTGCTATCTATCTATTTCAGAACCAAATTTCTGACACTTTTTTGATAACAGCTAGCATTTTTATGAAATCCAAATTTTTTCAGATCTGTTGATCATATATTCCAAAAGCTACAACTGATTTTGTGACTGTAAGGGCATCATTTAGTAAAGCTATACATTGTTTAAATTATAAGATGTCATTATTACAAGACATGTTCGATTGAATAACACTTCTGATATAACTGGAGTCAGAGATCTTACTGATCGTAGCAAGTGGGATAACTTCCCTAAGTGAAATAAGCAGGAACTCACATTACAAGCATTCTGATTTTCTCAGTCTCTTTCTTTGCCTTTTCTCTCAATGAGAAAAATGTTTTAACAGCTGTCACGTGAAAGTACAGATAGGAAACCTAAGCATGAAATGCAAGTGGAAATTACAGTACAAAAAGAAAGAGCCTCGTGTACTAATTTAAGCCAATGTTCAATTGATGGGAGCTAATGAACTACAAAAGCCCTGACATCTTTTGATGCAGACAACTCAGTGTAAACTAATCAACATTAAGTCAATATAATCTAACCCTTCGTTGTTCATTGATTTTTTTTTTACAGTCTACACACTGCTTGCCCATGTGAATGGTTCAGAAATATATGTCAGGAAGAGGACAGAGCTGTTACCACAAAGGAGGACTAAATTAAAATTGGTCAGAGCGAAAGGAAAATGAAAATGATCTCCTAAATCTCTTCATTCTGCTTTTATAAAATGCCTATATTTTTCATCGATGGCAGTTAAAAAGAGCCTGACTAGTTCATCCATGTCTGTCTAACTTTTATTCATTCCAGATAGAGCTACACAAGGAAATGACTAAAAACTTGTTATGACCAAAGGCTGAGTTTTGTCTTTAAAGGAAATTCACACCAAGACTACAACCTCACTGCTTGGCTCATTAAATTTCAAATGACTTTATGAAGATTTGATTTTAATCTATGAATCTCTCAACTGTTTTGGATCAATGTTTGAGAGAACCAGCCTTTCCCACAGAAGCACAGGCTTTTCTTGTATCTGTGGATAGGCACAGACGGATGTCAAGAGACAAAGATGTTGCATTTCTTCTAAAACCATTAAGGCCTTTGCAGAGCAGCATAAAACCCATGTTTTCTTCAAAGTGTGTGGTAGACAGAAAACTGTGAAGTTTTCTTTGTGGACATGGGGACTAAGTACTTGACAGGGAATATGCATTTATTTTACTAAGCGAGAAATTCTTTGGACAATTAAATGATACCACGTTGCCTAGAGCCTATATCAAATGTTTCTTTATGTTTGTAGAAATAAAAGTAAATATTTTTTTTAAATGTAAAACAGAATATACAAGCATTAGTAAGGATAACGTTTACTAAAATCCATTTTGCAAAAACATTACTTTTCTACTTAGAGATATATTTAAAAAAATTTGAAAATGTAAAAGTAATAATTTGCTTGCAAAGGTTTTCTATAATTTTCTGTACTACTACACCTTCCTTTCATCACATTTTTCTTTCTGTTTTGAAATTTCAGAGGAATGTAATGATGCCAGAGACTTGATCTAAGTGGAATTTGATAAAAAATATCCTCATGACTATTCCATCTCTCAGCAAGGAGATTCTTGAAACCAAAAGACTAACCAAGATTTATTCAGGATCAAACCCTGGTTGCTTTGGTCACAGGTTGTCTCAGTGTAGCTAATGGGACAGCTTGTAAGAATACGCTAAGCAAGTCTTTGTCCACAGAGAAGAAATATTTCACATTTTTGTGCTAGAAAACAAATAAAAATAATTTTTATGTCTCTTTCAAGTGGTAGTTTATTAGCCCTCTTACATAAACAGTAGATTTCTCTGTATTCCAGCTTTTGAGGGACATTATTTTATTAGGGTATTCACAAGACTTTTTGAAGTCCCTTCGGGATCAAAATATGTTAGAATTTATATTTAAAACTTAAATTTTATTGCAGAATTTGAAATAGTATCTATTTGAAATAGTAGCTTGCTGTGACAGAATTGGGAGGGGATAGCTGAGGAGAAGTGGAATCACGTTAAGGAAGTCTCCCAAATGTCTACATAAGACAATGCTATCAAGTCATGAAACTACTAGAACACAAGGAGAAAAAAAACATGGTGTAACTTCAATCCCAGCTTTTTAGTTTATTCAAATGAAGGACCCTCAAATGGTTTAGTTAGGAATTAAGTTAATTGGGTTTGTTGTAAGGTTGGTCTACTTCCTGCTGGAAACTTTCCCATATTTCCTCAGTATAAGTAGCGGCTGGACTCCCATGTCACCCTGTTAGCCCAGACTTTAATTAGTTCTGGCATTCGCCTCATAATGATAAATGCTGAGATGATGAATGGAAATGCAAATGAGTGTGAAGTGGCTCAGCCATCAGTGCTGAATATCATTAATACCTTCCTACTGTTAAATCGATCAATGTCATCCCAGGATCCCTCTGTTCAGCGGGTGCAGATGGCTGTCCGCCAGAATGCCTTCCATTATATTGGCAGTGAAAACTTTGTGGGTTTTTCCTCCCCATATGCTTTTATTCATCTTTTGCTGAATATTTGTTTGGCAACTAGAACTCTAATATATTTCCAGCTGAGATGATAACTATTTAGGGTCAATAAGTGAGTAGCTAATTTAAAGCAAAATAAATATGAATATGGATTTCTTCTCACATCAGGAGAGAAGCATCAAGTGCATATTCAATAAATTAGAGAAGAATAGTATTTTTCAGGGTACAAAATTTCATGTGGTAGCAACAAAAGATAAAAAAATTTTTATTCATTTCTCCGGCATGTCATCTCTTTGTTTTTACAATTTTTTGGGTTTGGCAGCATTTTCACAGAACTAAGTTTTGTAAGAACCAAAGGGCCGGATAATTTTCAGCATGAAGTTTTAATATCTAAAACTTTTTTTGTGAATATGAAGAATAAAACTTGAAAGCATTGGGAATAATTGTTTTATCTGTTAGACTGCATTTTTGTGCTGTGTTTGGGGGCCATCCACAAGGATGTGCATTAGCCTTGTGGGGTTTTCCTTCATAGGGAAGCTTTCCAGTCTATGTAGATACAGGTGTTTTTCAAAAAAGTGTTTCAGTACATCTAAACTTAAGAGCTAACTCTGATGCATCCTTCAGGGATTCTTCTTTGCTCATCACTGAGGTAGTGTAGGGATTAGCCTTTGTGAATAAACACTTCTCCATATAATTCACAACTTTCTAAAAATCTCAGATAGCAGTAAGCCATCAGTACTTTATTATGTTAAATCAGGAGGCAGTATGCTTCATCCATTAAGAGAGCAAAGAATCACCTTTTATTAAGGCATCCAGAGGTTACTGAGAGTCTAAATTCACTACAGTGTATTAGCCTGAAGTCTACTCTCTTACAGCTCATGTTTAACCATATGTGATAACAGCCAAAACATATAATTTTCACACTGTAATCTGTGTAATCAGATCTCCAATTGTCTATGACTCTGTGCATCTGTGGCTTTGGAAAGACTGAGGAAAAACATGGTGTGGTGTGTATACCCTGTATACTGTAATGCTTAGGTGTAATGTGTACTGGTCCTTCCATCCCCTCTTCTCATAAGTACAACAGTATATCTTTCATTTCTCTTCATAAATCCTCTCATTCCACCCTCTCAATAGATTGGAAACTCTCCAGTGGATTGAGATGTTACTGGAACTGCTCCAAGCATAAATCACTCATTATCAGATTATATTCTTTATATAAATGAACCTGTGTCTTTTTTTCTAAATGTCTATGTTCTAAAAAGTAATTTCTATAAGTCATCTTTGCATTTACCCACTGAATTTGTTTTGTAAAGGGATTACTCTCTGATCTTAGGTTAAATGTTTTCTTCTATTAGTCTAATGATAATTGAAAAAAAAATCAGACTAAATATTTTGTTTCTTTTGAGTCTATTGGAGCTTTAGTATATATGCTAGAGTAGCAAATTTCAATAACATTGGGAACACAGGGAGATAAATTAGACATTATTCTATCACTTTGATAGCAAAACAATAATTTAAACAGAATATATTTCACTTCCTCCTTTGTAATTTTTGCTAGGTTTTAATGTTTAAAAAATTATAATGAAACCCCATGCAAGGAAACTGCTACACTGACCTATGAAATGAATATGAATTTTAATAATCCTTTTGCTCATAGTCAACACTTCATGAAGCCTGAGATAAAAAGCTAAAAATGCTACTCACCGTGGTTTAAAGAAAGGATAAAACCACTCTTTGGGGAAAGAAAAAAAAAAAAAGTGCTAATGTTTCATGTCCATACAGTATACAACCACAAGCAGATACCAGGAATCATGTCAATGAAAAGCTAGAGAGCTAGCAATGTTTCTTTTAGTGGTGCAGACATGCATTTTTGTATCATTCCGTTCTTGCTTACACTGTTAGCAACATAATTTTTTAATAATGATTCCCTCCTCCTTTTTAAATAATTTTGGTTCTTGTTATATACTGGCTTTAATACCAGATGCTTATTTAGTACTTTAAAGAACAGTGTGGGGGAAAAAAGGGACAGGGGAAGATAGTGCCCAAAACAGACTTCAATTTGAAGTGAAATTAAATGAGATCTGAAGCACAGAGATTAATGTGGGAAGTCTGTGACAGAGGTTTCATCAGAAGGCTGTCAGCAAAGGATGTGTCAGCAATGTGACTCCACAAGGATTTCAGATTCCAAGGCAACTCTCAAAGCCCTCCAAGCTTCTGGTTTGAGCCACCCAAAAACACTTACTAAACTTTCCTTAAAGTAGCTCTGATACAGTTTGAGCTGAAGGTAGTCCACACACAGCACAGCGATTGTGCTGGCTTTGTGTACTTTACCCCTTCTATCCTACTGATCATAAACTCTTGCCAAGGCACATGTTATGCTATGAAAATTTACAATTATTTTGTAAATTATTTTGTTGTTTTAAGCAGATTTCCTTTCTCAATTTTTGGATTCTCCATTTTACCTGACAACTCATCTTGAAATGCATATTTTAGACTCAATTAGATATTTTCAACTATCCCCTCCTCTGTTATTGCACAACCACTAATGGATTTCCATCATCATATTATACTTTTTAATATGTATTTCTCCATTATCTATCTTTGTATGCAGTAACTAACTTTTACAGAGCATTTCCCAAACCAGTCAAAGCAGCCAGTGATTTTGCTTCAATAGAAACAAAATCAGTTTCTGCAATTTTCATTTTAGTTACCATCCAAACTGCAAGGCCTCTATGCTGGTTGTACCTATTGGCTTGCCTTTTATATAGAGGCATCTGCAAAGGGAGATATTATGCGGAACGCATAAAGATGGAAGTTTATGTCCCTGAGAAAACGTGTCTATTATACATCAGGCTGCTAGAATTATCTTATTTTTCATTAAAAAATGCTGCTTTTAGTTATTTATGACTTTAAGAATTCTGAACCATTGGGTTCATGTCTACAGCAGCACATGTGCATGTGTGGTTTTGCCTGCACATGCGCAGGTAAAACTTCACATATAACATCAGGTAAACAATGTTTTCTATGTAGCTAAGAAGAGTTATGAAGGTGACTGAAAATAGTGATAGACACCAGGAGCCTCATCAAAGAGAAGGATTGGAGATGTAGGAAAACTATGTACTAAAAGCAGGATTAGGACTTCATTGAAGGACAGCAAAGTAAAGGATAAGACTTGCTAAAGTCTGACAAAGTTGGAGACAGAAGACCTCTGACTGGCTCAGTCAAGGAAGTCGGAAGATTCCCATTAGATGCTGCAAAAGAATCAGGGTTCCTAGGGCCTCAGGTATGTCTTAAAGGTCAAAAATAGTTCTGAGAAAGTTCTTGGCAAACTGTAGGCCTCATTTACCTCTCAAAACATCTCTATGCAAAGGACTGAAACCTTACTACTGCTTTCACAGTTCTTAATTATATAAGACATGATAGAGATTTATGCAGTGGTCTAAAATGCTTTAGTTCAGATAACAATAGACATAAGATCTAAGTCTTAATACATTACAAAGATCTAGGAATCATGACTGAAACATGTGAACCTAGAAAAGCCAGGTGAAAGTAGAACCTATGCAAAGTCAAGGTCTACATGCATAAGCAACCTCACCTAACCCCCACTTTGTGTGAGAGCAGTTATTGGATCAGAGAAGATTACAGGAGGTTTGTGGTTAAAGCAGCCTTAGAGAACTGGATTAAACCTTGCCTCTTGTCATACTACTGGTCATTAACAACACTGGGCTAGTAATTTCAACCAAACTTTTTGCATGTGGTTACTAATCATGTACTGTTCTTTTCATGGGTCTCTGACTTGCAAATCTGCTATGTACTCACATTTACATTGGTAAGAGCTGTGCTCTGAGTTAGTAGGGAGCTACAGAAGAGTAAGCACATACATAGAAATCAGGCCTTACGCATGCAACCAGACAAGCAAAAATCAGAGCACAAGTGTAGCCCAGGTGGACTCTCAAGCTGCTGAAGTTTCCATCAACATAAAAAGGGATTATTATTTTTCACAGTTCCCTGCTTCTGCCTTCTGCTGATCAGTGTGAACATCCACTCAGAAGTTGCACTAACTGAGAGAGAGCTACAAACCTTAGTCTGAAGTCAGGAACAAAGCTCCAATTCATGCCCATACTTCAACTTTTGTGTGTCATTGCAATATGTTTCTGAGAAGAGTCAGCCTACACCTCTATCATTAATGTTTCTACGTCTCAGCTTTTCCTATTAAAGAACAAAAACCAAAAACAAACTACCAAACAAACAAAATTAAAACAAAACAAAGTAAACCACCACAACAGAAATAGCTACATTATGCTATTCTGCACAGGTTTTGCTTTTCTTTTTTTTTTTTTTATTTAATACTGTTTGCTATATGCTTTTGTATTACAATTATGACCAAGATACATCATCATAAAATTACCATTTCTCTCATGTGGGCAAGGTTTGGATAACACTCAGTAAACATATCATGAGCTTTTATTGAGTAACAAGGGTAAAAAGAAACACTCATGAATTGCTACTTTTGGTAACATCCCTCCATCCATCCCTTCAGTTGAATCACCAAAAAACAGAATGTGATCATGGAATTAAGGACTACCTCACACCCTGCAGAAGAGATAACCACATCTCCAGATTTTTAATATCTGAAAGCCTGATGACAAACTGAATTGTTTTTCTAATTAGGGGTTTTCTGTGCATTATGGAAGCTGGAAGGAAGAGACAGTGAACAGCATTCTGTTTTCAAGCATTATTGATAACATGAAAGAAGATTAAACATTCAGATAACAAAAACTACTCTACAGGGATCAATTTGTTAATGTCAGATTTACAAATTTATACTAGTACAAATCCAACATGGCTGCACCGAGATCAAAATACTCTTAATTTACATAGGTGTCATTTGTAGTTCAGTTTTGTCCTTAATCTTGTGTTTCTCTTTAGTCATTGTAATTTTAAAGAAGCATGTCATAACTCAGAGGGAAATTTTCAGGACTAGAACTTCATGCACTGGAATGGCTTTTGCATATACACTGGGAGATTTTAAATACATATGAAGAACTAATTAATTTGAAACTGACTGAGAATTCTGGCAGCACAATTAAAGTAAAAGACAGCTGTAAAGTAACTCTGGAGGAAAGCAAGATAAGAAGGAGGAGGATGGGTTAATGCAGTATTTTGTGGGCACAGAAAGGTGGAGGCAGTTGAATTAACTATGAAATACAGAAAAACCAATCATAAACAAAGTGAGGAATACCTATTGCATTCTCATGGTTACAGACAGATGTCTAAGCTGACTGTTTTCCTGAATCAACTTTACTCAACACCTGTGAGCATGTGATTAATTTAACCACAGAGTACACAATGTTCTTTTCTTTCAGTTAAAAAAAAAAATGTTGACCTCTGGTGTTGCAAAAGAAAGACAATCAGCTAACCTAATAGGCCCTTTATTTGCTAATCAAACCTCTCATTAACAATTAATTGGATCAAAAGTTCGCTGGCCATTATTGCTGTGTCAATTCAACTCTGAGGGCCTCAGAGGATGAAACTAAATGAGCTGGTCAGGTTATAAATAATTTCCAGTGGCTACTCCTCTTACCTCGGGCTATTCAGGTAGAGGTCAATGTCCTGCCTACTGCAGGCAGAAAAGACAGTTGCTGTGACAAGCAAGAGGCATTCTTCCTTTTCTAAGAAGCTCATTTAGGCTTAGTAATTTAAACCTTTGTAAAAAGCCACAGTATAAAAAGCAGCTCTGTACTGCAGTGTTTCTGCATGTACTTGCTTATCATGACTGAATCAAAGCAACATTTCAGATTGCTTAAAGCCTTTCAAAAATGAAAGAAGCCAGGAGTTGCTTTAATCAGGAAATCTGCTCCTTAAAGAAACCCTGCAGAGACACCTTTATGGCAATATAATTATTTGTTTCTATTCTTAACCTAATAATACAGGTAGTGACTGACAGAGTTCAAATATTGCTCATCAAATAACATGAAAGGACCTGTCAGAAGTGAATGAAGCTACAAATGAGAATAAAGTGAAGAGGGTTTGGTCCAAAATATTTGCAATGGCACATTTAACTGTTGCTTTCTCTTTTGCCATTTTTAAAAAAGAAAGTGGGGTGGGAAGAAATCTTTCTGTTTTCCCTTTAGACAAAAAGTGACAAGCAGGTACATCAACTCTTAACATATCCATATTACAAGTCAATATTAGGAATGAGGGCAACATCCTGGGAAGGTCAAGTTTCAAAGATCCTGTGTGGTGAACATAAATATGATGACAGTTCATTATAATTGAATTAAAAGAGTCAAGTAGAGAAGGAGGTGACATCCATCCAGGGCCATTCCAAGGATCAGACAAGGAAAAAGAGTGGCATAAAATGTGTGGACGTGGTGGCAGGAGGGAGGAAAGAGTCTAGAAAAATAATGACATTAAAATGCAGTGCCATGCAAGAATTTATGAGTTTCAAGATAAGATGTGAAAACTGCAGAACTGTGTGGATTCTTGTATAGGTTAAGAGAAAGAAAATCTATTGTATTAAAAAAAAAAAAAAAAAAAGTAGAAAAAAATGAGTTATTTAAGAGTATCAAGAAGTGATAGGTTGCTAAGTGGTTTTAATGGGATCTTATGCATATAGTAAGGTTATATGGATCAATTAAGGGAGTGGAATTTACAGAGAAGCTGAACAGTCCTTTGCAAAAGCAATACCTAGCAGCTCAAGCTGTCACCTAGAATAGAGGAAAAATCTGAAAAGAGAGTGAGACAGAAGAGATCTGGTCATTCACCAATTATAGTAACAGTAACTCCAGATGCTGCACAAAGCTACGTGTACATGGGTGTTTTTCAGGCAAATGAAATGATCTCCTAACAGGTCAGAAGACATTCAGATGTGGTTAGGTCAGCATGACATTAACATATTTATACAGCTTTGGCAAAGCTAGGGAACAAAACCCAAGCTCTCATCTGCTTGGAGCATGAACAGAGGGAAGTCAAAAAAGATTGATAGCTCTGAGTAGCTGAGGCTTGGAAACTTCTAATGCATAATAATGTTCTTAGGGACCTCTAGAAGCTAGGGATTGTGGTTCTGGACACAGCTACTGCTATTGCACACTCCCTCTGCTGCAACAGGTTATGTCCACAGTATATCTCTGATTCGCAACTTGTGTGTGTTTGAAAAAAAGACAACAAACAAACATCTCCATCATCAGACATGAGAATGTTCAATCACTGTCTGAGCTACATAGCACCACTTGTAATTGGTTTTAACAAAAGTTAAGACGTATAGGTGAGAATGGTATCCCAGGACTGGAGAAGAGCCAGGAGAAGGAAACATTGACCCTGGAGTCACCTCTCCTTATGAATTTTGCAGTTTAGTGAAAGATGCACTGGTCAGGCATGATTTGGCTAACTCTTACAGGATTAAATATACATGATTCCATTTCAGTGACAGGCTGCTGGTTGTCAGGCATATGTATCAAATATGACGTAGCTGTATTTGGAGATATTTTATCCATTTAGTAATGCATATTATTCTGTATATACATACTTCCCTCCTGATTGCTTATTTTCAATACATTAGCAAAGACGTTCCCCAAAGGGCTGGAAAGGGGGCCTGGGAACCGGATAAGACCATTCTCCAGGCTTAAATTTTTAATATTAAAATGCATTGAGATTTGCTATACACTTGCTCAAGATGTATTGCCCCAAGCAAAACAGTGTTTTATAGATGGACATGCGACTTTGTTGCTTTCAGCCGAGGGTCACATTTGTTTTAGTGGCTTTGGGATGTGCAATATAATGAATGAAGTATAAATAAGTATTCTATGTTTTTAAAAAAAATGAGAATGAAAGCATTTTATGTGCCTATACCTCATGCATATACACTCATACACACATACACACCTCCCTTATGCTGAAACAGATCTTAAAAAAACACAGTTCAGGTAAAAAAGTAACATATTTTTATTTTTATTATATGAGACTGCATCTTAGATACCCTAGATGAATCCAACCTCTTTTTTTTTTCCCTGACAAAGCACAGTATTTTTAGTTTAAATTATGCCAAGAGGGGGCCCTAACCTTCTTGCTCTCCTACAAAGAAGAGACATCTGTTTCAGTTGGAGCATAGCTGAAGTGAGTATAGGAGGAAGTTACATTAGATCACTTCTGTCTTCCTAATTTTAAATGACACTAGTATTTGAACAATACTTCATTAAATATTCCTGAACATGCTCTATCTCTACAGACCACTTTCATCAAGATATGTAGGGAAATTCGTATGAAAATTTTTCTCTTTGAATACATAATATAAGATTACTAATCATGCATTAATCTCATGTATTGATTTTACATTAGTCCTAAGGGGGGAAGAAAAGTAATTCTAGAAATTTCATTGGTTTGATAAACATTTTAGCTAAGGTTATTCTCTGATTACAGTAAAGCCAATTTAACTCACACTAAAACCTTATTTTATCCCATGCAAATCTGTATAAAAATATCTGTTTCAGTGATATATCAGTGCATTTATTTCAGTAAGAAATTTTTGTTTTGTTTTGTTTTGTTTGTAGGAAACTCCTTTTCCAAACTTGAACAACTAGGGTTTTTTTTAGTTAACTGAAGAAAAACAATCTTGAGAGAAGGCGGTGATAAAATGATGAGAATTTAGCAAAGGTAGTCATCCTAACTGCAGGTAGAGTCATGATTTTGTAGCATTATTCTTAAAGTAATGTGTTTGGTGTTAATAGCCAAACATGGAAAATACAACTACATAAGGATAAACAGTGTAACCATTTGTTTAATATTGACTTTTATGTTCAGAAACATTGGGGAAAATTGCAAGGAAAAATAAAAGACACTAGATGGAAAATGAAAAAATGTTTTGCTTCTGAAAGTTGAAAAAATCCAAGCATTTCTCTATGCCATGAAATGAAATTAAAATTTGAATTAATGGTTCTAAACCATGGGTGACCTTTTCTGATCTATTTACTAAAAAATAAAAAGGAAGCTAACATTTACAAATATTTTAAATCACTACCTAGAAAAAGAAATAATTTCTTTTCTGTGACAGGGAGCTAACCTATTGTATACCTTAACATGTTAAAGCAAATTTTATTTATGAGCTGCTGCATTGAGCTGGGTTTAGGTAAATAGTGTGACTGCTGGGAAAATATAAATGAAAGCATGGGTCTGTAGGTGAGTTAGATTCAGAACTAATTTGGAGTAAGAATTAGGGCAAGTGCAACTGCACTGTTGACCTTTATCTAAAGTTCTTCTAGTGAAGACAGATTTTGGAAATTTGCTTACTTGTCATCTTTCTCTTGGTCATACTCATTAGTCTGATGATCAGATGGAATGACTCAGGTTTTGCTACAGTAGCCTTACATTGCCTGGGGACATTTTCAACCCAAGTTATCTATCTTTAAAATGGCACTGCATTAATGGAGTGAAAAAAAATGGAAAGAAGCAATGCCATAAGGCTAGAGTATTATCCTTGTGGTCTGTTGTCACTTCTACAATAACAGACTGTAGCACTTGGAAAGGTACAACAGAGGATACTTCCTCAAATTATGTAAATTCATAAAGCTTTAGCAAAGAGAAATGATCCATATTAATTTAGAACCTCTAAACCTCTAGATGACAGTTTCTAAAATAAATATCAGGTTTCTCTTTTCTTAAACAACACACAAGCAAACATTTTTCAATATAGATGAAAATTTTGAGCACCTTAAATTATAAAAATGTGGTATCTTAAACGTCTCTTAAAGCAGAAGTTATAACTTGATTCTTTTCTCCCAGACTTTCTATGGCAAGTAGAACTTTTAACAAGCTGAAACACTTGTTACAGCTTGTGAATACACTGATATAGTGCTATTCATCCAATCAATCCCAAACCAAAGCTTACAATTAAAACCTGAAAAACAGAGAGTTTTAGTAAGTTTATGTGGGCTTGTTTTAATTTATGTTTTTATTTCATTCAGTCTTGCCAAAAATAGATACCTTGCAGGAAAATACTGGTATTTATGTGCAAGTACATTGTCATTGCCTCTGGAACACACAGATTTCACAAGGCATCCTTCAGTTTCAGCATATACTGTTCATGAAGGTAAATGCATTCAGTGACAAAGTCCTCCCTCAGCCACCATAAACGTACTTCAACCTGTTTCTATGTCTTTCTTTTAATAGTAAAGTGACACCGCCTTGCTTTAAGGAAATATTTGCATTATCAAATGTACTATTTATATATAACAATGTACTAGTGTACTAATTTACAAGGTCTATATTAAAAATAAATAAGAAATCCTACCAAATCACTCAGACTTCATAATGAGAATTGAAATGGAACAAACTTTTCAGTCCTGTTTGGCCTTGTCATTCTAGAAGCCTGCAGCATCTCCTGATTAGTCATTCACTAGCAGTAGAAGGGAGACGTGAGGTAGAACTGTAATTTGAGAGGAGGGTTTTGTAATTAATTGATATCTATTTTTTATTTTGCTATGGTTTTTGTTTGTTGGTTTTTTTTTCTCTCCTTCAAGGAGCAACAGAGTAAAGTGTTAAAAATATAAGTCTGAGGAAAATGGATGTTGCTTTTGTTTAAGTTCAGGGTCAATGTAAGGTATCTTTTCATCTATCTCCTGCTTTAGAACTGATCTTTTCATTAGTATCCTCACTTGTGCAAGAGTTAGAGAAGGAGGGGAAGAGTGAGTGGGGTTTCTAAGCATTTTTCAGTGCACATAAAGTAAAATTTCCTTGATTTCATCAGACAGCTTAAGCATTAGAAAACCTTGTTCAAAAGGGAAAAAAATGAACACATTTACAAACTTCAGGATCACATCAATAGCAAATGTTTTGGAACTCATTTCTAAACACAAACATTTGGGGTTCTTGTGCCTGGAGGCTTCCTTAAGTCAAGACACATACGACGAGAAGTCTTGGATACCTGCCCAGGCAGACTGTGCCAAAGTCATCTCTGGCAGTTCTTACAGTGGAGATTATAGTTAAATGTGAACTGATTCACATTACTTTCTATTTTCCAGTTCTGACAGATGGAAACAGATACCAAAGAGGAGTCCAAATCTCTCCACATGTTGATCCATCTCACTCATCATGCTCTATATACTGCATTCAAAGCAGAGAGCTACTCTGCAGACAACATTTTGAGAAACCTTTTATGCTAGGAAGGAAATAAAATCAAATACACACAAGAAGATACTGTCAGGGAGATCTCTGTGCTCTGTTCCTGATCTAGTGAAAAAGAGAAGATGTAGATCTGCAGTACATGAAAGGATAACTTATTCAGACCAAGCTGAAGGAAAGTTAGGTTAATACTGTGAGTGCTTAGGCCTCAGACAAGGCCTTTAGTAATGTCAACTAAAGGCCTTAAAATGCAGTGCTTTCATGGAGGCTCTGTTGCCTGAATTCTGCTTCTGCATTTTTTACACAGGGACTGGGTGGAAACAGATGGAGACATAGCTCCACTACTGATAGGGACTACAAGATAAAGTAGAATGAATGGAACCTGAAATTCAGGACACTTTCCAATGTTACTTGTATTCATGACATTACTTTTTGGATTTCATATTTCACTTTCACCCTAAATGAAATATTGCTAAGATTTGTCAGAGTCTAGAAGATAAAGCAAGAAAAGCAGCATCAACATGACAATTTTTTTTTTCTATAGGAGTTCTGCTAATAAATAGCAGACAAAACCAAGTTTCTGAAAATCCGTAAGCCAGAAATAACTTATGCATAGAGAAAAGAGGGTGAAGATTAGAACATTTTTCTTACACTGATTTCTGAAGAAGATAAAACTTATTTCTCTGATTTTCCCACTGAGAAAGAGATAGGCATCTCAGAAATTCTGTGTTTGGGGAAGTTTCATGAAAATCTGTCACTAAATTCAAGGGAAGGTCCTGCTGAAGGAAAGGCAGAAGCCTTAGCTGAGCTTTACTTGTCCTTTGGCCTCCTAGCAGCCAGGGTGCATTTACAGGCTGGGCAAACAGTGCACCTGCAGTTTGGCACAAGACAGGGCATATGCTACCCCATTTGCAGCTGATGGCTGTCATCAGTGAGAAAGATCTAGGATTTAAGTGCAGATTTGGTGGGAGGGTATTAGAGACATTTTATGGAACCTTTATTGGCAGTATGGGTTACAGAGCTGTGAAAGTTGGGTTTTGCTGCTGTTGGTGTTACTAAACTTTCGTGCAAAAGCATATATCATTTAAAAACCTGCACAATTTTTCCACTGTGATGGGGAAAAAGGCTCTTTCCACTCTGAAAGAATAAAATTTCTCTCAATAATTAGATGTAATAGATTAGAAAGGGCTGATCGAACTACTTAAAAGTAGTGTGTGCACTCTTTAAAAGCATGCTATGTAAATGCTGTTATTTTTACTTTAGAACTCAAAGGGAAGGTAGAAATATATTTAGATGTGAGGGTGGTCCATGATCTGAATTTTAATAACATGTCTTTGAAGCTCTCAGGAATTGCTTTTTCATTAGGGATGAAAAAATCAGAAATAAGGGAGTGGCTGACAAATATTATGTTCACAAACAATGCTGTCTAATAGTGGCAGTAGTAATCACGTTAAGTGTTTCAAATCCAGAGACTCAAGAGAACTATGTAACACAAGTGAGCTTTTCATTCTGTGAATCAGGCAGAGGATGGTGTGACCAGGAAAGATTATGATCAGTATATCAAAGAGGGCAAAACCTGGCTGGAGGGATCTCAGTTGTTTAATCAACTGGCATCAAATTTTCAAAACCAGACTAAATGATAGGAATGGAGATAAGAGAAGATATGCAGCTCTTAGTTATTCTGAGTAATGCACCAGCTGTGTGAATATGAAGAGTACCACAGTAATACATTCATGTGTAAGACTTCCTTGTTGCATAAGTGTGTTCAGAAAGGATGATCAAAATTAAACTTTTAAAAAATGAAGTCTGATACTGGAGACCTCAGCTGAAGAACTATGGATTTTTATTTTGCTTGTTTGTTTTCATATATTTGGGTTGGAGAACTGAAAGAATGAAAAAGAAATATTTTCACATCAAGACAGAATTCATACTTCTAAAGGTTTAAAAGTGAGCTAAGTATTCACAGGCAAATTAAAAAATTATTTTTAAATCCTCACCTTTTTAGACATGTCTTCTCTTTAGTATGAAAATTTAAATAAAATTAAAACGTCTTGAACTGGAAAAAAAACCTCTGTATTTAATTAAAAAGAGTAATAGATATTTGCCTTCTTTATTTTCTTAAACAGAACTACTCAGCATTTTGAGTGCAAATCATGAACATTTCAATTTCTGCCAAACTGCATTTTTTAACAGTTAATCCACTTAGGGATATCCAGACATTTTGGTGTACCATAACACAGAGTTGTCCTGTCAGATTAACCCATTACTCTTAGTTATGATTGTGTTACTAAAATTCTCTCTATCCATAACCAGATGTCCTATGATTTATATCTTTCCACTAGACTATTTGCAGTAGGAGATAAATGAAACACTAATGTTCCATATATGACTAATATAAAAATAAATAATGCAGCTAAAGGAACAGAAAGTTATGCAAATTCTATAATACATGCTATTAATGAACAATGCACTATTCAATATATAAAAAAAAAGGTTGACATTTTAAGTTATGGGAAACTCATGTCATACAGAAGAGTTGTAAACAAAGGAAGACAAAGATTTTTGGAATCAAACAGAAAATGCAAGGCCAGATATTTGATGCCATCATTAATTATAACAGAAGGAAATGATCCTTTACTAAGAGACAAACACTGTTTTAACAAGGAGAAGGAGCACAGTATGCTATGTCATGGAGCCATTGACTGCACTAAAAAATTTTAAGTATCATTTTGTCATATAAATATGATTTTGAGTATAATTAGAAAAAAACACAAACTAACTATATGCAAAATTAAAGAAAAAAACTTTTAAGATAAGTTTTTTTTATACACTAAAATATATTAGAAGAATTCTTTTAGAACGGTGGAAGACCATTGTAATTTCTCCAGTAGAAGCAAAGCCATGCACTGCAACAGTTGTGTGACTGATGATCACCGACAGATAAAAGGACACTGATCTTAAAACTTGGATTAAATAATTAATCAAAACCATGAGCTCCATACATATACCTTAAATCAGTAAGAATGGTAAAAAATTTAAAAATTGCCTTCTTATCATGAAATGGTAATCTTTGCAAAAGATAGTAGAGTTGCTATCAGGAAAGAAAGCAGGAGGCATGAGGCCACAGCCTCACAGAATAATCGTGACAGGTGATATACAGCCCACAGGTCACTGACAGGTCACTCCTGTTCTAAGCCATTGGATATAGGAGTACTACCTATAGCAACTTCTCAGAAAATGAGCATTAGAGATGAGGGTCAACCAGACCTTCCAACTATCTTTAGAGAATCAAATACAAAAAGCAACTAGTAAGCAGGTAAAAGTCAACACTGACAAACACTGACGTTCAAGTTTCTCCCAAGGTATTTCCAAGTCACCATCTGCTAAACTTTGCCTTGACATTGCTTCATTTATACTGCTAGTGCTTGTGCTGGTTTTTCTGGGGTAGAGTTAATTTTTCTTCACAGTGGCTTTTATGGGGTTATGTTTTGGATTTGTGCTGAACACAGGGTTATGTTTTTGTTGCTGCTGAGCAGGGCTTACACAGAGCTAACATCTTTTCTGCTTTTTTTACTGCCATACCAGCAAGGATGTTGGAGGTGCATGGGAAGCTGGGAGGAGACACAGCCAGGACAGGTGACCCAAACTGACCAAAGGGATATTCCATACTATATAGCATCATACTTAGTGTATAAAGTGTGGGAACAAAGAAGAAAGGGGGGGATGTTTGGAGTGATGGTATTTGTCTTCTGAAGTCACCATTATGCATGAGGGGGCACCACTTTCCTGGACATAGTCAAACACCTGTCTGTCTATGGGAAGGAGTGAATGAATTCCTTGGTTTGATTTGCTTGCATGTGCAGTTTTTGCTTTCCCTAAACCATCTTTATTTCAACCCATGAGTTTTCCAGCTTTTATGCTTCCGATTCTCACCCCAATTCCGCTGGTGGGGGACTGAGTGAGGGGCTGTGTAGGGCTTGGCTGCTGGCTATGGTTAAACCATGACAGTGTTCTTTATTAGTTATTGCATGTGATGTGTTGGAATATCAGATTCAATCATGTTAAGCACTGCAATTGTGAGTTCAAGTTTCAGAGAGCTGATACTCCCCCACCCCCCTGTTCATAGAACTGCATTATTTTTTATTGTGATCAATTTTGACAATATTTATGAGTATCTCTTTGCTGGTTCTTTGTAGTGAAATAATTAAAACTTGTTTAGTACAAGGAGAGAGGCCGGACTATCATCTGGATTCAGAGAATTTGTTTGCTGAGTTGCCTTACATGAATTTGGCAAGTGGCTGAAAGGCTGCCCTTGACCTGGTTCTGCCACAATTATCTCCTGATATGTCTAAGAGTGATACCTGATCTGAACACACTTTCTGAAGAAGACTTAATTATTTTTTGTTATATCAGGAAGTGGTCTAACTACTGAGGAATTCTATGGCCAAAAAGCTGAGAAAATCCACATAGCAATCAAAATATCTCACATGTATCTTTTTTCAATAGCCAGTCAGTCCGCTGCAGAAGCCCAGAAAGAGAAGACTCAGTGCTTCTCAGAAGTGAATTTAAGTTTCTCCCTTGTACTGTGGGATGTTGTCTTCTAGACATTTATGCAGTAGTTCAGTAAAAAGGAAGGAACATCTTATTGATGAAGGGTATAGTGACAAACCGGCCTAATCAAAGGTTCATGCACATCTAAGACCAGATGTATATTTCACCTTCACAGCTATTTCCCAGTGTCTTGGTCACTCCAACAAACAGCTCTGGCACTGCCTTTTGGCAAAGAGGAACTAAATCAGCATCATTCACCTTGGAACAGCCGCAAACTCCTTGACTCTCACATGTCTTTTTCCTTCAAAATTACTGGAGCAGGTCCCCTGGCAGAAGGACTCAGGCTGTGGTCAGTAACAACAGTATGCCATTCCTTCTCTGTGCCTTCATCTGCAGTACATTTGGTGCCATGAGCAGGATGACCTTGCAAACCATCCATTTGTTCATCATCCCACACTGTAGTCATGACACAGTGTTGTGATAGTTGTCCTACACAGGCTTCTTCAAACCCTGTATTTCTAAGGTTGCTGTTTAAGTTGATTTAACAACTCACTGCTGCTGAAGGGGGTAATTCATATTCCTCCTCATCACCCTGGTTTCCAAATATAAGCTTCTTCATTGCAATTTATGCAAGTGCTTGCAAGATTTATTTGTTAACCAATTTAGCACATTAAATTCAGGAAAATAAATTCAACAAAACATTTCAGTGGACAAAGTTAGCACATAGACATGTACAGTGAGCACCATGTGGAAGCTAGGTCCACACAAGTAGAAAGAGAATAGTAAAGTGAGAAAAGAATGGGGAGAAGCAACGAGAGAAGGAATGGACAGGAAAGGAGGAAGGGTGAAGAAAATACTTTGCCCATTGAAAGGGCAGGAGGTAATTAGAAACACCCGATTGCCTCTTAGCTAGCTGTGCAAGTCATAACCAAAGCTGATCTGAACTCCAATATTGCCACTACTCCTTTCAGGTGGGCATCGGACCCAGAGACATTGGTTTAACACTGCTGCACTAGAGCATCATGGGGCAGATACATAGAATCTCCACCTTCTGTGAAATCCACTGTCTTGGAGTAGTGTTCATAGTCGCTCAGGAGGAAAAGTAACAAAATTTTATTCATGCACTTGGCAGAGACAAGGCGTTTCCTCCTTCATGTCCTCACATAGGACACTTTAACTGCTAATACAGCTGTCTCCCATCCCTCTCTCACCCATGTGGAGTGGGAGATGAGAGGAGGGATGTGGATAGGATCATTGCTTCAAACCAAGGGAAGATCAGGAAAGGCTATGCTAGAAATAGTGCTATGTCAGGAAGCAAGGAAGAAGGCAGTGTGATGCAGGTGAACCTCAAATCACTGTGTGTGACTGTTGGTGGAAGGCAGCTCTCTACTGTCTATAGCTCCTTCCACGGAGGCATGCTGGCATTTCAAAGTAGTTTGAAAGCACAGTGTGGTGTGAAGTCGTGGTGGGGGCTCAACAGCGTGGCTTGTGAAACAGGTCCAGTAGACTTTTGGATAGCATCCTGAGCCACAACAGCCTGAAATCTGCTGGCAAGGCTGGATATTCCCATGACACAATGATTGGGAGGGTCTTTAGAGTGTTATTACAGAAATTAGATGGCTATTGAATGTGGCAGCAAGGGCCTCATAGGGAAACACTGTGACTGATCTCATATCCTCTGTGGATACAGTGAAATAAGCCTCATAGGTCTTGCTTTTCTGTAAATTTTGTAACTCCTGTAGTCCACTAAACAGTCAATTTCAGTGTACAAAAATATTTAAATATTTAAATATTTAAAAGGTTGAGCAACAAGCACATAAACACTATGTGGTACTAGAACTGGGTGGTATTACAAAGAAAGTGTGAAATTGAGAAATCATGGAAAAAGGGGGAAGTAGATGGAGCATCTAAAGAGTGTTGAGAAAGTCCATGCCTTCAGAGACCTGCGTAAACAACTAAGATAATATAATTTCTTCAAGAAAACAAGGGAAGCAATGAAGAAAAAAAAAAAGTGTGATAATTTGTAAAATGGTCTTCTGTTTCTGTCGAGTTTTAGTTACAGGTAACATGAAAATAGAATAGTTACCAGACAATATCACTGAAGTCACAAATAATTAAATCCCAGAAATATGTGTTTTACCAAAAACAGTAATGAGTAAATAAACTTTTGAAGGCTATATACTGCTACTGAGTTAAATATGAAAATATGAAATATGAAAAAGAGATTATTTCCATTACATCCCTAATTTGAGATCAGACCTTAGAAGACTTCAATAAGTCAAAAATGAAAAGATAACCGCAAGGAGAATTCAATTTACATTTGGAAGAACTGGAAGAATGAAATAAAACAGCTAAGTTTAAAGATCAAGTGACAAATTTTGGTGAAAGGATGGTGAAGGTAAGGAAAAGAAGGGATGGTCTTTCAAGCTGCACACAGAGAAAAAGTGCAGAGAGTTTTTAAATAGCATGTAGAATGGTTGCAAAACCACTAAAATACTCACAGCATAGAAGCTTTTGGACATGGCCACCATAAATGGACACAATAAATAAATTTTTCAAGAGCTTTCCAATACTTAGAAACTGCACTTATTGAGAAATAAAGCATATGTGCTCTTAAGAAAGGACATGACACCACTAACATCCCCCACAGAAATTAGATTGTGCAGAATTAAGAGGATTTCAGCTGAAAGTATTTCATCAACTGTAAAAAAAGAAGCGACAACATTATTGAGGAAAACTTGTTTATTGGAACTCTTCAAGAGAAACCATGTCCATTGACTGGAATGTTATATTAAACACAAATGAAATGTATTAAATATAAATTGGACATGGGTACACAAATTAATTTGAGATCTGCAAGTGGTTTGAAGAGAAACATCTAATGAAATAGAGCATAGACAGCAAATCTTGTCTCTCATCCTGGGAAGATAATTCCTAATAGGAATATATATGAACTATATAGAGAAGTAAAACAGAAGTCCTGACAGATTAATTATTGGAATTGTGTTAGAAAAAAGATATTTACATTGAAGTGGATGCATAACAGAGTGCAAGTTCCTGTGAAAGAACTGATATTGTATGAAACGTGAAAATGGAAATGACAAGAAAAAACATGGAAATTAATGTGTAGAAGTGACAAAGGAACATCCAAATCATTATAAGCATCCAAACACCATAAACAAAACTTTAAGTGAAATAACACAGATACTGTTAATTTGGGCATTTTAAATTAAATAGATAAAAGAAATAAATATATTAAGACACATGAAATGAGAATCTAATCTAGTGACATGCATATAAATATGCATATATTATTTTTTAATTCATGGAAAATGTGTATCTTATATCTTGAAGTTATCCAGAAAGAGGAATATTAGAAATTATGACTGCAAATTCTGTAAATCAAACAAGCAAAAGTGACATTTACTAGACATTGTGCCATGTCAGGGGTTAACACTGAACCACAATGCAATTACCTCAAGTTAAAAATGATATTACAAAAAACAATTCTACAATTATGAAAAAAATTATCAACCAAATCAAGAGAAAACATCCACATGGATAATAAAAAATGAAGTTTGATGCAGTGAAAATTTCAGGAATTATTCAACCTTAATCTGAAGTTGTATAAAAAAACCAAAGCCTCCAAATAATCTGCCAGAGCTGTGATAATTCACACTGTCAGTGCTGGCATGTTAGCCACCTCTTGAGGAACCCAGCACCAAATGCTATAAAGAATCCTTTTGATTCAACCTTCTTCATAGATATTGCACACATTCAAGGTGTCTTTTCAGACAATGAGAATCTCTTTCTCACATACCAGTCAAGTAATAATGTACTAATATTTCCAAAGTTCACCTCCGGTGACATCTGTAACTGAATTTAGACTGTGAATCCAACTTCTGCCCTCTCTGGCTAATAAAACATATTCCTGGACAACCATAGACATTCACGTCCATAACAGCCAGCACTTAATTCAGATAACAAAAAGTTTCTCCTTCACACATGTTACAAGGAATACATGAGAGATATACCCACTGTTTGTCATCAACCCTTCCATTCATGACTAAATTTATAGAGGATCTAGGAATAAACTTCTGCAAGGTCACTCAGGTGATGCAGATAATATATATTCCAGACTTCACAGACTTAGGTCATCTCGCTGAGTAGAAGCAGCTTCAATGGTTTTTTTAGATGATTGCTGCCTGTCAGTGCATAAGAGCAAGATATGCACTCTCACCATCTGGAGTGGTCAGCTCCACCACAGATAGTGGGGGTTTTCCTCACAAAGGCACTGGAGGCAAGCTGAATGAATTAGAAAAATTTACATCCTTGCTGGCAGGTCACACCCAAAATAGTTATCAGAAAATACTACCCCATGACTCAGTCCCACATTTATCAATCCCATGTTCTTTCTCCATATCTATTCGGTATCTGCCTGCAGCATCAAGAAATCTTCAGACAACACAGGTCTGAGAGCAGCTAGTATTTTCATGACACAAACTTTGTCTTCTTCTTCAATTAGGATGGCCTAATGTTTAGAGAAAGTCAGCCCATGACTGATGAACAGCTTATTGAATCCAAACCTAAATGTAATACAAATAATGTTGAAGGTAAGGGGAAAATCACTTTTAGAATCATGGAATCTTATAATGGTGGGGATTGGAAGGTACATTTAAAATTCATCTCAAAGAAGTATATATATATATATATNAAAAAAAAAAAAAAAAAAAAAAAAAAAAAAAAAAAAAAAAAAAAAAAAAAAAAAAAAAAAAAAAAAAAAAAAAAAAAAAAAAAAAAAAAAAAAAAAAAAAAAAAAAAAAAAAAAAAAAAAAAAAAAAAAAAAAAAAAAAAAAAAAAAAAAAAAAAAAAAAAAAAAAAAAAAAAAAAAAAAAAGAAAGAATCCAGACCAAAAAAAAAATGTTACACACCAAATGGCACAGAAGGAGCAAACCAGACAGGATATATGTTAGTCATATGCTAGAAAGTTCTCAGTATAACAACAGCAGTTGAATAGAATCACACACTTGAAAGCCACTGCAAACTGCAAAATACCTGTGGTTTCATGTAAATAAAATACCTTTGGTCTGCCTCTGGTCTATTTCTTTGATAGAAGGAATGGTGTAAATCATTAGTCACATTTCAATACAGTGGAGAAACAGGCTCTCTTAAAACAGTAGATATTCATATTTTCTCTACATCGCTCAAAATTACAAAAGGGTATAAGAATAGGAGAGAAGTTTTTATTTCATTCTCAGCATACATAAAAATTGATTATATTTCTATATGACTTAATAAATTTGTGTAGTAAAAAGTTTATGTGCCCTTTTATTACTTAATGTTTTATTTTCCAGATTATTTGGTTGGTGGTTGACTAGCACAATTACATACAGAGCTACTAAATCAGCTGTTTAGTAAGGTTTTGGAAGTTTATTAGTCTCCTCAGTGTTAAAACATTTGCATAAATATGAAAGTACAATGTTTTCCAACATTTAGGAAGCAAGTAAGGTATTCAGACTTCCTAGACAAGGAAGATAGTAGTTCAGTAATCCACTGAATTGTTTATATCATTGCTAGGTGAAAAATATGGAAAAGAAAAAGTAGTGAATAAGCATTTTGCATTCAGGAACAAATGTTTAATAGCGTTAAATTAAATTATTTTTACTAGAAGAAAATTAGCAACCAGCTTAGAAAACTGTGTTAAGAAGTCGATGATGTATATAGATGTATAATATTCACTGCTTTCTTTTGCTCTGACACAGAGCACTAGCTATCCATATCTTAGTCTTGAAATATATTATTTCTATTAATGTAATAAAAATGGCTAAAATATTTTGCTCTCTCTTTTTCATGTATTCCCTACAATGAACCACTGGTGGGCAGCAGCCAAGTGCAATGTGGTTGAAAGGGATTGCAAGATAAAAACGAAACTTTACCAATCAATACAAAAAGTTATGTAGGATATGGAATTTCTTTCTCTCAGATATTCTGCTTCAAAAATTCATCATATTGCTTTATAAAATTCAGACTGATCACTGAAGCAATTCAGAAATCAATACCACAAACATCAGAGAGAGACACTGAAATAATAAAATTCAGAGTAAAATAAGAGTGATCTTAGTCACAGATGGCAAAGTACCTTCCATTTTTAAAGATATTTCCACAAAAAATGTAGGTGTCATGCGTTGGTACCAAATTATCACAACAGTGGTCTGAACTTTTTGTCACATCTTAAAAATGCAGACGTGCAGGAGAAATCAGGAAAGGAAAAACATTTAAAAGTTGTAATAATTCAAGGAAAAATGGTAAGAGACAAAATTCACTGGCATAACAGGCATTGCTCTCAAGAAAGGTGGGGAAAACTCATTTGGATGCTGAAGTGATGTATGACGTCAGGGAACCATTTATCTGCATATTTGAATTGAAATCTCCTGGAATTCTGGGAGCTTTTACTTGCTCAGTGAAAAGGGGTTCTGTACTTGAAAGGGACTGCGAGGCACCCAGCAATGTTCAAAGTCAACAGTAGCAATTACATTATCTGACTCATTCTGTAAATAGTTATTACTTATTGTTAATTCCTTTTAACTTATAGTTACTGTTATTATTCTTGCTACTGATTTGGATAGAACTGCACCTGGAGGGAAAGAAGCTTTCCTCTTCTCTTTCTTTTGCATTCTTGTTCCTCAGTTTAGCCGCTGATGCTGATGTTGGCTTCTACTCCAGTGTATTTCAGCAAAACCCAAAAGCCTTCCTGAGCCACATGCATCTGAGCGTAACAGAGATGTCACGTGCCATATGACTACATGTTAAACCTAAGCTACTCTTGCTGTCAATATGCTGATTCTGACTGCATTTTATTTAAAAGTATAAAAATCCATCTCTACAATCTATTAGTATCACTAGCACAGGTCAATACCTTTAAAAACACTCATTTCCCAAATTTAAGCAAAAAGCTGTTATAACTGAGTGATAATGGTCCTATCTGCAGTTCTCTTTTATTTTATTATGCAGTTCTCTTTCACTCTTCCTCTTCCATCCTTAGATCAGGTGCAATGGAGACAGACCTCTCAACTGCATTTTAAGGATAAAGATATAGCTGTGGACCCTCAACGGATTGGAGAGATGGTCAGAGAAGAACTGCCTGAAGTTCAACAAGGGCAAATGCAGGATCCTGCACCTGAGGAATAATAACCCCATCCACCAGTACAGGCCAGGGTCTGACCTGCAGGAAAGGAGCTCTGTGGAGAAGGAGTTGGGGGTCTTGGTGGAAAACAAGCTGTTCATGAGCCAGCTGTGTGTCTTGGGAGCCATGAAGCCCAATGGTATCCAGGGATGCATTAGAAAGAGCAGTACCAGCAGTGTCTCTACTGTGCCTGTGGGTAGGAGGCAATTAACACATCATATTCCTTTGCTGTCTGGATATTTACCAGTATTTCTGTCTTCTGATCTCATGAAGCATAGAGAGAATTAGTCACAGTTGGTTAAAGTCAGCAGAAGAATTCAAATATTGGTAGATAGAGAGAAATAGGCAGACAGCCACACATCAAATCACCTATGAAACTCAGAAAGCTTGATAACAGGCATATATCAAGAAAATTTCATAGTGATGCAATAAGTGTTTCCATTGTGGAAACTCAAGTGGGCTTCTGGAGACTGCTTTTTGGATCTCTCGCTCTGGTTCCCACAAAGCTAGATGCGGTGCCAGGTCCAGGCCTTGTACTCATATAGGGAGGTTTTCTGGTTTTTGAGAAGAGTTGAAAAAATTCAAACTATTTATTGTTCCATTGGAAAAGCTCCTGGCCATGCAGTACTTTAAAAATCAAAGGAGAGTATGCAGTGAGCAAGCCTCTGAAGCTCTGAAGCTATACAAAAACTGCAAGTAAGATGTCATGGAGAAGAGTTTTTTCTTAACTTTTGGAAGATATCTGCTAAATTCTGTGTCAGTCTGTCAGTGAAAATAATGGAGGGATGAAAACTGCTTGAGGAAAAAGAAAATAGGGCATCATTTCAGGAAGAAAAAGTGGGAAATCTAAAGGATAGGTGTTATTGCTATTGTTTGTCATAAATAGGAATAATAATAGGACTATATGCTTAAAGCAGACATACATGAATACTTTTTATGGGAGCAGTATAATTTATAAACTTTCCCACCACCTGCTTCCCATTTTCAGTCCATAACACACATGCCTGTTATTCAGGTTCTCCTCACAGACATAAGATTAGATCTCTTATGCAGACAAGAGGCTTTGACCCAACTGTATTTGCCTCTTCTTGGTTCTGCAAGATGAGGCATTTCTATGTCACTTTTTACAAGAGGGTAGAGGTCCAGGCAACATGAGTGCATGTTCTCTTGTTCCCCCTGTTTATCTTAATTATGGTAGTGTGGATTATGACCTGCTTTTTCACAATCAATAGTCATACCACCATAAGCCTCCATATTAGCATATTCTTGTCTGGTATAAGTTGTGTCGGATTCTTGTCTGACATTGAGAATAGCTTTCAGAAACAAACAGAGAAGGAAACTCTTAAAAAAAAAAGTTAAATCAACAACAAAGAAACCTATCTAAACTGAAATACGTACAAGTAAATTACATGATTGAATAATTTGACTAAGTAAAAGAAATATGTTAATAAAGTGCTTACTATCATGCTCTTGAATTTAAAATGTATATAAAATATATATTTTTAAAAAACCCACAGGAATAACATTAGTTTATAGTTATATAGTGATATGAAATTCTTCATTCTAAAGATATGAAAATGACATTTACAAAAAATGTGTAAAAAATGGTGAAATGAAGCAATGCTTAGGTTTCAGGATTATATTTCAGGCTATACAGCACTATTTGTAATATGCTTGCAAATGACAACAATAGAGGAAAGAAATAAAACTTTTGAGAAAAAAAAGCAGCAAGTAGGAAAAAAACATATAGTAAAGATAAATGTACAGATGTAATTTAGAGAAGTCAATGACCAAGGGATAACCTTCTTCATATCTTCCAAAAAATATCCCCTAATAATAGTTAGATAAGAACAAGAAATTAAAGAGTAATAATGCATTAATGCATTAATGCAAAGGATAGGGTTTAAATAAGAAAGTTTTGTGCTTAGCAATATAAATACAACCCCAAAGAATTTTCACTGTAAACAGACAAAACAAATGTTGGATGCAATTGTTACGAGTGGGATTTAAAACATGATGGTATCCAATTGCAGCTTTGCAAAAACTGGGCAAAAGGGTAATCTTATTCACAGTAAAAGGAGGAATACTTTTCAATGCTGTATTTGCTGCTGTGTTCATAAATAAAAAGGCTACTATACAAATAGCTTTTCTGGGCCTCAGAAACTGGTATCCTTTAAGATCAATGACCCATCTAGTCTTGGGTGGACCTCTGACCCAGTTTCTTAAGTATTCTTTATTTACTATGTATGATCATCTAAGATATCTAATGTTATTTCTGCTCCTGAACTGAAATCCCTCACAAACTTAGTAAAGGATGCAATGATCCCTGGGACAATTCTTAAAATATGATATCAATTAATTTGAGCTATTAGCTTCCAGTATTAGGAATCATGACTCCATATATACAAAAATACATAAAATTTTATTTTCACTCATTAAGAGCACTGTGAGGGTTCTGCTAATTATTTTAGTATACTTAAGAAGAGCATTAAAAATAGAACTGTGATATTATTAACTGGCCAATATAGTGCATTAATACATACTCCAAAACTGAAACAAATAAATATTATCAAGTTCTGTCTCCTGCTATTACTAAAACTATCACATAAAATACTTTATGTAGACTGATAAAGATTTATCTTAAAGTATGTATATATATATAGGTGTATTCTGCTACAGAGTGACTGTTTCTAACCTCTTCAGTACAAAACTTCTCTCTAGTTTGTAGCCATTAAAATTCATTGACAGTTTATATGTTCATTGCTCCTTTGGGGAAAACATCCTGCACTGTACCTGACTCTTCTCCTTTCCTAGTGTTTATCTCCACCCCTTATGCACAACCTTATGCACAACAGTTACAATTCTTTCTTTTGCTAGACTATGCATATCAAACTTATCTTGGTTTCTGTTATGTTGTAGGTCCAACATTTCCCTGATCATCACTGCGTATGTTTTAATAGCAATATTTTTTCTCTTGAACATGGCCCTTCAGAAGTCTACATAGAATTCAAAGAGGAGAGTCTATTTGAATTCTGATATATGCCTTCTACTGAAGAAATGAGTGTAGAGGAAACCTCTCAAGATACACTGCAGGGAAACTTTTGCAAGTGTGGATCATGCTCGCAAGTTACTAACGTGATCAAGTATTGTATTCATATATTTTTTGTCCTCTATTATTTCCAACTGTTGAATTAAAAGGCTATGGAAATTCCTCATGTTATTGCTCTGAAAACATTAGTTCACATTCTGTAATATTATTTCTTTCTACTTCCATTATTTCCAGTCTCAAGGTATTTGACTTCTTCCTGTATACCAGTTTAATCCATCATGATGACAGCACCTCATGCCATCAGCATATTTTCACATTTTAACATATTTTGTTTCATAATGAAAACAGTCAATAAGATCTGTGGTTAAAGAAACTTCCTCCAGCTTCAAAGGTTCTTCTTTTTTATTCTCTGTACCTACTGTGGTGAATCAACTCCTCTCAAGTTTTCTTGAAGACTTAGTTCTTCTCAGTGTCAATTTAAAGTTCTGGTGCCTTTACTTTCATTTTGCCATATTTTTTTTCCTTTAAATAAGTGCTTTATCTTACCAGTCCCCTAGGAAGTCTTCTTTATCTTCAGAACTCAAAATTGTCCCACCTCTATTAGGTAAGTGACATGATAATATTTTTAAGGGTGCCATATTACTTTCCAGAATTTCTATTTAAATTTAATAAAAGAATATGCCTCTGGCACTGATGTTTGTGAAGGGGAAAAAAAAAAGAACTGAATGCAGAGGCATTTTTCTGAGTCTGAAATCGTGTAACGAAATCTTTAGGACACTAAGTTACTGTCTCCTTTTAGCCTAGTAGATATTAGACCAGTATCTTGCTATGATGATTAAAACGCCATCATTGTTACAAACATAAAATTACCGCTGCTGAATGTACAGACAAGGAAGAGAACAGATTGTGTTATGAAGGAGTCACGTGTGGTGCTCAGCCTGACGCCGCTTGTGGATGATGTTCAGAAGAATGTCAGCACCTGTTCCGTCTCCTGATCCCTAGGAAACAGCTAGAGAAAGGAAAAGCCACAAGGAATACTTTGCAGAGCTCACTGGTATATATATGCCTACATAAATTTTCCCCAGATCAGCAATTTATGTGACATTCAGACCCAGAGAATAGTCATTACTGAATCATTTTTTATCATTTTTCTTTGCAGTGAGATGGGAAATAGTCTCCTTTGAAAAATTCACAAGGCTCTGAGCCCATCTAGGTATGGCACCCATACCCTGAACCATACTTGTTGAGTAGGAGCAAACTTCAGAAGCCTAGCAATGTGCATACCATCCTTTTCTAACATCAGTAAATGGTGACATCTCAAATAGCTAGAATTTAGTTTGTGGATAAAACTTGGGATGGTACACTGCTTTCATCAAGTCATCTCAGGCTCCAGCCCTCTTGAGCTTATGGCCTGTAAAACAGCTTTGGCTTTCTCTCCCAGGATAACAATATGAGTCAGAACTGCCTTTCATATATGAGAGAGGGCTCATTATCTGAGCAGAAAAAAGCTAATATTTTTTCCTCTTTTGTTTGTTTGTTTGTTTGTTTGTTTGGGGTTTTTGTTGTTTGGTGTTTTGTGGTTTTTTGTGGTTGGTGTTTTGGGGCTTTTTAAATGAGGAGCAAAAAAAAGGTAAGGCAAAGTATTTATATACTTACCTAACTCATTGAGTTATGTTTTGCATCAGCATTCCACTGTGGATGAAAAATCAAAATTAAGAAATTGTGGATGTAGTTAAATTTGGCATCATCAGATAAAATTCTACTTGCTTGTGAATGTATGTTTTTTCCATTCTGTTTTGTCAATGAATGCCAGATGTAGAAAGCACAGTGGACCAAACTGAGATTATAACAAGAGTACAAAACACAACATTGGTAATTTCTGTACCACATATAACTTTGATCGAGTGAAGTGCATTTTTTAGCAACTGAACTTTGATACATACAGCTTTCTCCAGGTAAAACAAATAGAAATTTTCCCATATATAGTGAAACTATTTTATCATGATGCAAAATTTTAGAGTAAGCTACTTCCAGCCCAATAATTCCTTCCTCTCTAAAGATGCCAGTTTTTAACTCAGACCTAATTAAATAATGTTTCCTAGCTTGGCAAAAGACTAATACCAAGACTATTTTGCAAGAGATTTCTTATGATAATGAGATCTGAAAGTGATTAATTTAGAGACATACATAAACACTTCCAGTCTATCGTGAACTATCATATTACTGTGTACAGATTAAGGGAATTATATTGAATTTGCATTACAAGTGCAATCATGCATATCACAGCTTTTCCCTGTTGTTTTTGTGGGGTGTGAGAGAAGAGATACTACAACTTTTTTCTTGCTGATACTTGGATAGACACTTCTGTATATTCCTACTAACACTTTTCTTACACTATTTTTAACCAAATCAGTGAAACATCTGAACTGGAATAATTCCACTTCCTCTTCAAGTCTGACTGCCATATTAATATAGAAAGAAAATATATATATGCTCTTTTTCAGATACTATATTTTGATTGCATATTATTAGACTACTTTGTACACAGACAGCAATGATGCATTAAACCTAATGAATCGTAAAAAGTACTGTTACAACACAGAATACTGGGTACTTTTTACATCTCAGTGCCATTATTATTCAAGCTGTATATAAAGCAAGCACCTCAGTTTAGGAATGAAGTTATTCTCTAGTTCCATCTCAGCTAGAGTCTTATATTTCCTACTTTTCTAAGGCTCACCTACTCTAGCAAAGAGTCCAGCACTATAAATGTAAAACTGCTCAACAAAAAAATCTGCGCTGAAGACATGAATCTGTGCATGAAGACGTTGTATCCTACAGATATTTTGGGGTCATTTCTTTAGGTAAGCTCTGTGACTACTGAGTATTAGTGGTTGCAGCTTGAGAGTTACACTCCTGGAGTGGACCTTCTGGTTTAGTTTTATCCAGCATCTAGCCCACGTGTTTTGACATGTGTGCCAAAGCACGGTAAATGATTAGGACATTGAAGATTCATTTTTGATCCACAGTAAAATTTTAGTTTGACATAACTTAAGTCATAAAAAGCTTTAAGGAAAAGCAAAGAGTAAAACCTTTAAGCATGGTTTATCCATCTAAAAATGGATACATGTTAAAGAAATTATTAAAATACTTGTAATAATCACATGATCTGTTACTGAACATCTGCGATGAGTCTGTGTTCTTCAAAAGTACTTTGTATGATTCAAATAAATATTTCATCCCTAAACAGAAAGAAAAATTGAGTTAATCTGACCTATTCTAAGTTTAAATATATATAGATATTTACTCCTAAAAAATAAGCAGATGTTATGTAAATTCAACTAGCTGAATCCTTAGCTTATTCCGGCTCAGTACTGCTAAGAGTCTACAGTAAAGGAAAAAATATACTATTAAAAGTTGTTAATTGAATACTTAAACCTGACAGTGATGACCAGTTAAACTGTAACTTTAATGCATATGTCTTAGACATAGTAAATCTTGCAGTTCATCTGTGATCTCTACTAAAGAATTAATATATAAGTCACAAGTTCTCCTGTCTAAACTAAAGTGTGTATATGTGTTTCCTCTCTGTGAGGAGCAGTGTCTCAAATTAGACTTCCATAATAATCTTTCTTGTACCCTGTGCTAACAGTGGAACAGTTGGCAATGTGCTAAGGAAAGCATCTTCAAAAGCACCTAACAGCCTAGTACATGGGGAATACAATTCTGTTTTTAGAATTCCCACTATGCCTCTGTTTCTGCTGATGCAGTTTAAATCACCGAATAACAGAGCTACAGATGCCTCGGTGGGGAGGGGCCTCTGAGTCCCCAGTACTGTTTCCTGCTCGAAACTTAACTAACAACCAGCAATGGAGCAGATCAGCCATACCTTTGTACAACTGAGTCTTGCAAACTTCTTAAGAGGGAGACTTTACACTTGCTCGGGATGCCCTGTCCCAGTGCTGCACTAGTTTCTGGGCCTCCCTTCGTGCCTTACAAAGGGTATTCTGTGGGTGGTGTGTTGCCATCTGGTCCAGTGCTCTGCAGGACTTTGACTGCTTTTGCCTATCGTACTCTATCTTCAGTCATATTGATTACACCCTAGTCCTCCACCTCCCCCTCTACCATTCCTGATAGTGCATTGCCTACTGCATTGTTGCTTCCCTAAAGCTAGAATTCTGTCTCTTACCTGAAAGGTGGTGCAGGAAACCTAATTAATTTTGCCACCTTTTATTAGATTATGAGACTTCATGTAGTTGGATCTACTGTTAGAATTACTGAATGGTGGCAGGGTTCCAAGAGCATGCTTTAGAAACTTTAGGGAACTGAGTACTACTACATATTGAAGAGAGGTTCTCAAGCAATTAATAATCAATCTTTCCTATAAAACAATAGACTTCTAATTTCAATTTGTCTAGATTCAGATTCTAATCACTCAACATCCAAAAGGTATTAGATTGACCAAGAGTTATTTTAAAGATTTTAAAGAAATGTTTATAAAACACATTACTGTTAGGAAAACAAAGGTGACTCCTCCTTACTTAAACATTGCTTTCTATCAGGTGATGGGCAGAGGGATTTAAGCAGAGTATTGGCTTCTGGTCTGAATGGTGTACTAGTGAGTATTGGCTTCTGGTCTGAATGGTGTACTAGTAAGTTTTGGAAGAGTCTAGAAAGAAGCTTGGCTACAGAACATTTAGGAATCACAGTGGCCTTTTGGCTTTACATATGCAAATTACAGAAGTACACACAATCAACTGTGAAAGACATTCCAGTTCTCTGATATAAATGAAATAACAAGAAGGAAAAAAATACAACTTCTTCCTTTCCCACAAAAACTATAAGGCATGATGCCAAAAGGCTGTAAGGATTTTATTGCTTAAATAATAACTGGCTGCAGGCATCTGGACTCTGCAACATGTTTATTCTGATGCAAAGCCAACAACTTTTTTTTCTGAAAAGCTAGGAGAAACTCATCCTTCTCCTAATGAAGCGGTTAACTGCCCTCTGCCTAGAATAGTCATAAAATGCTAATTTACACAAGGTCATGAGAAAACAGTAGAGCAGAGCCCTGTGGGCTTCCATGTCATGCCAATAAGGACAATTCAGTCTCTTCCCTAAACCAAGCAGCCTCTCCCCTAAGTGTCACTGAGCTTGATTTGTTCCAACACAGGCACGAGGTTTGCAGGTTTCTTTCTGACTTCAGCCTTGTTTCTTCTTGTTAACAAGAAAATGTTTTCATTTCCATCTTAACGTCAAAGGATGAGGTTTAAAAACAATTTTTAAAATGAAAACTTAAACAGAATCCAAAATTACGGAGGTAGTGTCTTGAGTATAAGTTTTTGCATTAACCTAGCCAAACTCTAGAGTAAAACCAAATACTTCCATAAAGAATTAGGCCAATCAAGTATTTACCACTGGCATCTTGTGATGTCTGGTCATATTCTGAACAGCCACAGAAAACCTGTTCTGTATGACAACTCATTTCAGCTTCACAACAAGGTGGATCTCAGTTTGTAGATAAAATTTGGCACAGTGCACTGACCTATTTTCTTTCAATACAAGTCCCACAGTAGAAAAATCTGATACAGGAGAAAACAGGCACAGAGATATTTTATTATTGATTCACTTTTTTTGAATAGAATTCCACATTAACCAATCTGGTAATATTCAAAGTTAAGCAAACACCCTTGCAAGTCAGGTTGTGTTTCACTGCTTCTGCCCTTCAGATGCTGGTCATAATGAACCTCTAACTTCTGTTTGTGCAAGGAACATCTTTTAGCGTAAGCTACTTATCAAAGTGAGTGACCTGGAGATCTTTACAGACTGAAGCAATCCAACTGACTGAAAAGAGTGACTGTAAGTGGTACAGCCACTGATCATATCATCTTTTCTGAAGCAGCTAATTGGTATTTTCCCTGTCCTTAAGTGCTCATGCCATGAAGGACTAAGTCGTTGAAGTCATAGCTTAGACATTTACACTATCCTGCACTGTTATCTACGTATTAATCCATCTGCATCCTGGGTTACAGCAACAGAATTACAGCCAGTAGGCCAAGGCAAGATATTTTTCCTCTTCACTCAGTAGACATTTGCACGATCTAGAATACTCAATCCAAGTTTGGGCTCAGAAAATAAATATGTTGATCAAATGAAGTAGGTATGGCATGGGAATCACCAAGGTGGTCAGAAGTTGGAGCACTTGCCCTTTAAGGAGAGCCTGGGGCAATAGGCTTTGTTCAGTTTGGAGAAGAGACAGTTTGAAGGGGAGTCAATACTAACTCTAGCTCCATCACTTAAGAGTAGATTTTTGAGAGGATCAGGCCAGACTCCCCTCAGTAGTGAACAGTGGGAGGATGAGAGTCAAAGGTATAAGCTGAAACAGGACAGGTTCAGTGAAGTAGAGATTGTGCAAGCCTAATCCTTTAGCATTTCAAGGTTTATAAGACCATATAAAGCCCTGACCAGCCCAGTCTGACCTCATAGATGAGCCTTCCTGAGGTGCCTTTCTACCTGCATTATCCTGTGAACCTACCATCTGTGACTCAGATTTAGGTTTTACAGCTTCATCTTACTACCTCTTATTTGTAAAAAAAGTGGAATAATTACACATGAAACTGTAGTCTAATCCATAATGGTTACAGCTACATTGCTCACAAAGGGTTTCTTCATCAGACTAAATTTGCCTTCTAAAAAAACCCAGCTGATATAGATGTTGAAGATGTAAGATGCTATATTCTATTTAATATTCAGATTAATTCCAGCTTTGACCAACTTTTATATTACCAAATACAACTGAATTCTTGGTTTATATATCAAAATTTGCCTACAAAACTCAAACATCATCACAGATGGTGAGTATGTTTTTGTGACCATTTGTAATGTGATAGTTTGTGGGTCACTCCACAGTAAATGGGCATCTGGAATGGCCATTAAGGTTTGTCAAAATTATTACACATCTTCAAATGATGGTGGGAATGGGTGGGTTAAAACTTCACCTCAGTAATAAGATCCATCCATAATTGGCAGAGACTGTAACAATATCCCAGCTGTGCCAAACCAAGAGTAAGAAACCTCCACAGTGCCAAAAGAAAAGCTTGCTGAGGATCTTCTCTCAGATGGGGAAGTCCTGAATCAGTCATGATGTGAAGGAAATTGAAAGAAAGTCTTTCCATAAATAAAGGCTGGCTAATATATACGACAGAGAAAGCAGGAATATATAGTCAGTTTTCAACATGGATAGAAGTAATTTTTGGCATTCCAAAGGGTCAGTACAGGGACTGTGTTGATGAATCTGTTCAGATTTGGCAGGGAGCAGAGGGTAAACCCTGATGTGACTTGTGGTTTTCTGATTCCTGCTGTCACATGCAAAGCAGGTGGCACTAGCCCTGTGTCCCCTCCTAGCCACTGACGGAAAACAGAATTCTGGCACTAGTTCTATGGTCTTATCCAGTAAGACTCTTATCATGTGAAAGGACAAACCATAGGAGACAAAAACAACCTTAAACTCCTGCAGACCCAGACCAGAAGAGCAATGATATGAAAAAGATTGTCAGATGTGTATGCTTCTGCACATTAATATTTTAATGCGTGCTTCTTTGCAGTATGGGCAGCCTTTCTACTTCAGTTACACAAAATGGCTTCTGCTGGTAATAAATACAAAATAATAGAATCCAAGAACACAGAAGCTTTTTTAAAGAACTCATTAAAAACAACAGCAATAATAAAAGTTCTCAGAGAACCAGAACTGTAAGTCAAACCCCATCAAGCTAATAGACAGAGATTACAGAAGATAGCTGCTTTCTCTGAAGACTAGAGAGGTGTCTCCATTGTCTGCTATGCTTGGGACAGCAAAAAAGTAAAAGACAGAGAAAAAAGTAAAGATGGTAGCAGTAGCAAATGAGGTTGCAAGTAGCATGTTAAGCAGTGAGCAGTACCATCAAATTGGTGTTGAGACACGAAAGAAGAATTCTGTCAGCATTCTAATGCCATTTCCTCGGATGTCTTAAGTGAAGCCATCCAGACCTCCCCTAGTGCAATACTGTGGCCTCACAGTACTGGGTTTCAGTGTTTTCCAGCACAGAGAGGTCAAGAAGAAGGTGCAAATATTTTCAGAGTCTGAACACAGATATGCCAGGAGAACTCCTAATGCAAACCTGACCCCAGAGATGTCATCAGCAATGAACATTTTAGTGTTTTTTGTCTCAGCAGCCACTCTAGCTTGATTATTCCTTTTCTACAAATATGAGGAAAAAAAAGGTCACCAGCTTATTGCATGCTATTAATTTTAAATAACAACAATAAAAAAGCCACATCTCATTTTTTAATACGATATCTTTTGTACACCTGTTGCAACATTGGGAAACTGAAGGGCTTAATCTTTGATATTACATATTTACAAGCCTCGCAGATCAAACTCAAATGGTATTTCAACTGTACTTTACCTAGAGCTAGAAATGTCTAGGCAGATAGCCCAGAGCATATTTAGAGCTGCCCTGCAGTCAGTGAGACACATAAAGTGAATATATAATGTCAAAATACTGTAAAAATAAGTCAGCTAGAAAATAATTGGCTTGGATCATAGGTCTACAGGGCTAAGAGACTCGAGCCATTGGTAAATTACACAGACATTTTTACTTGATTTCCTGTTTTTTCAGCTCTGAAGTGATAATTCTGGTGAAGATGATAAAGACTGTTGAGGAGATTTTATTTAATACAGATGGACATGTTAATGCAGAGTGATCTACCCATCCCTCCAATTAGCCTACTAGGTGCAGCTTGATATAAAGCAGAGACTGGAGCCCTGAGGACATGAAGAAAGACAGGGAGAGCAACATAGCTCAGCATGTTTTCAGGAAATCCAATTATTTGTCTGAAGCTTTGAATTCAAAAGTGGATTCAGAAAGTCCTAAAGCAATTATGATTTGCACTGAAAGAGACTGGCTAAAGCCAGCAGCTAAACGCTTGTATTGTTTTTGGCTTGTGTGCTCCATTTATACAGTAAGGCCCTTTAGCACAATCACTTCAGCATGTAACTGAAATGAGTTTAGTTTTCAATAGGATTCTTCTTTCAAATAAGTTGATAAGAAACACACCAGCTTTCTTATTTTTAGTACAGACAGAAGGGCTCAGAAACAATTCTGGATTTCAAAAAAAAATTACTTGAAAACTCCTAGGAGCTTTAAAGACAGTGTTGTGTTAAGTATCTTGCACAAGATGAACATTGCCTGGGTGCATACCCTGCAGTTAGTCTACTAACTATCTCATCCTGATCTGAGGCAGGAAACATATTAACAAGATATGTAAATACTTTATGCTTGATATGTTTGCTAGTTACTCTGGTGAATGAAAAATGTAATTCTATTCTATGCTTTTAATGCTTTTACCAACACCAAGCGTAAATGCACCTACTAATTTGGATACTTAAATATCCATACTTATGTATGCTATCTACATAGTCTATTTGTATTACAACCTTAAACCACTTTATTAATGGTATCAAGAGATACCTGTAATAATTCTAAAGGAACTGAGATATGGAAAAAACATCTTATGAGACTTTATACATTTAGCTCTTGAATAGACACTGACCTTGAACATATTTATGTAAAATCACTGTATTCATATTTTATGTGTGCATGAATTCCTGTCTTCACTTTACGTTTTGTTAATGAACACTCTGTCTGTAAATTGTTTTCAAAGTCACCAAATATAATAAAAGAAGATCTGTGAGGCATCTGTAACACTTGGAATCTTATTTTTTACATTTAATGAATATATTGTTTAATCATCAGTTGTAAGCTAATTTGTTTCAATTTCAGAGCCTCTTTATAGATTATAGTAGAAGAACAATGTGCATTTTTAGTCACATTCTTCGAATTTTGAATCATTTATATGTCTTTTCTTGAAGATAAAAATCTATTCTATAAAAAACACTGCCCTGAGCTGTAGCTGCTAGATACAAAGTTTTCTTTTTAAATAGCAGTAAAAATACCTCACAAGCAAAGTTGGCCCAAAACTGGGATTCCAATTTCACTGGAAGTTTCTTTTTAATTTAGTTTTGATCTGACCTGTGGTGGCTGTTTCCAATGTCTGTAGCCCAGGCAGACTCTGCAGGAATCCAGGCAGGGTTCTCTTTGAACTCTGTCTGGAGTTTGCTAAAACCTCATTGAACCCAAGATGTTTTAAATGAAAGACTTCAGACTATGAAGTAGCATTTTTTGACAAAACTTTGTTTCCTTTGATAATTTCTGAACACTTCTATTTACAACATGCTTTGATTGAAGACAGACTGTTATGATGAAATGACAGACGTTTCATAATTATTCCCTTCCAAAGTCTTTTGGATGCCAGCCTCATCATAATTCACAAATGGGTCAGTCTACTTCTCTTTGACTCTGTGTTTTCAGTCACTTAATAAGAACCAATGTCTACTTCAGTAATCAGCTCAACATATTTTCATAGACTTCTAAAGCAAAATCACAGAGATAACCTTGTAACTAATTTTTAGTATTAGTTATCAGAAAAACTAAATTCTGTTCAGTCTTGCTGCTAACACTGTGTCATGGGTTTTGGCCTGCCACAAAAAACCTCTAAGAATGTCTATATAAGCTTTTGTGATGGGTCCTCGGGCTGCTTTCAGATCTCCAGTTAGATCTCCAGTCCCAAGCAATAATCATTGTTTTCTACCATCCCAACAATTTCCTTGTCTTTTCTGATTATTACTTAGTCCTGTTGTCCACTGATATGAAGTTTGGTTTTTGTCAACATTAACTATCTGACACATAGCCACCCCATTGTGCCAAGATAGTTACCCAGTCCTATCCCAAGTTGTTTTGATTGTTAGTGTGGAAAAAACAATGCTGTTAATCTTCTCCCTTATATGTCAGCAGCTAACAACCAGTGTAACAGAAACTGTGTTGGAAAGTGCTCCAGGCACACCACCCCTCTGATTTAGCATCTCTGGGCAGCTGACCAGACTGGCTGAAGGATGGGATGATCCTGCTGTTAGTTAATTGTGCATATGTAAAAGTTAGAATCAGACTGTCAAGCTGCATAACTGCAATTAAGAAGCCAGGCTCCATATTCAGCAGTACTCATGTGGGATTTCTGAATTACTAAACACTCTTGCTAGTTAGTTTCCTTCCTGAAGTGTTCGCAGGAGGCAAACATATATGTCAACAGCTATACCTCCATATGAATACACTCATACAGATGCACACAGGCATAAGTGCATATATTTGTACATACATGACACATAAAGCTTTTGTGACATTTTAAAGTCTGTAAGGGAACAATAATTCCAATATATGTAGTGTATTTTGCACATTAAGGCCTCTCTGACTATTTAAATGTTTGAAAAATTTTTCACCTGCTCTGCATTCTTGCTATGCGTTGTGTCAGTCGGTTCTTACAGTAAATCTCTTTGTCTCCCTCCGCTGGGTACCTACAGAAGATAGAGTCTGAACCTCCCTTATTAAGGAGGTGCTACATCTTTAACTCAAGAAGACATCTTGCAAAGAAAAAAAAAAAGAGGTACAGTTCTTATGGGTAAACCTGGTATCACAAGCATGGTCAATTTTTTTTCTATGTCATCCTCAGTTAAAGAAACCAACACTTTCAGTTTTTAAGGAAACAGTAAGGAAAAAACAGAGATTGCAAAAATAATAATAAATAAATGAATAAGAACTGTACAGTGTACACAATACAGAATGCATTATGCTAACTTAGCTTGTACAAAAATATGGATTTTGTTCATAGAATATTAAAGATCTCATTTTAAAATTTAAATATATTTATACACATACATACATATATACAAAAAACCCTCTTTTTGAAAACAATTTCAAAAAATAAAAATATTCCAAAAAATCATTACAAATATGTATACATCATAAAGATGTAGGTGCTTAAAAATGAAATGTTCCTAGCTATTTTGAAGCGTACAATATTGATTGTCAGATGGTGACATCAGAGAAGCAGAAGAGTCACTGGTGTAGAAATTTCTCTTCCCCAACTGGGACCATGACTAAAGCTTGTTTTGGAAAAACATGTGAGATATATGCCTATTTTGTTTGAATTTTTTTTATGAGGTTGAACCTTAATAATATTCAAGATGATGAAATTGCTTGTCTGTCTTTCTAAAAAGAAGATGCAAACAGTCAGTACAATGCAGAGATCTGCACCAGTTGTTGCTTAATTCCCTGGTGGAATTTAAGACAGAGCTGACCTATGAAGTCCTAAGTGGTTTGGTTTGGGGTATCTAAGTGCCTCTCTCTGTACATTATATTCCATTAGACTTCTTTTTTGAAGGCATTTGAGGTAAAATTCTCCTTGGAAAACAAGACAAAGAAGCATTTCTAGGGTGTTCTCCATTCATAGTCTTACTGAGCTGCAGGTTTGTTTCATTATGTAACTACAAAGTTTTGTTTGGATTTGGTTGGGTTTTTTCCATACACCTTTCTAAGATAGAGATACTGTTTACCATAAGAAAGGTTATAGGGTTTTTGCCACAGTGGTGCTTTGGCAATGCCAGTCTGTGGTGGAAAGTAAGATTGTACAAGACTGTACCCTGTCATTTTAAGTATTGCTGTCAAATAAGATTATGTTACAGGAAAATACCCCAAGAAAGCCGTTTGTGCATAAAAAAAAGACTTTCATAAAAGACTATTACATTTCTCCCAGTTTCCAACTTTTGAAGTTAATTTATGTCTACTGGATGTGTCTGCACTGTTCTGAGATGTTCTGAGCTCCACCACCTTATGAGGGGAGGGGAGTTATTTGTGAAAATTTCTCTCCAACTTCCCCTACATCAAGAGTTGGTAGTACCAGATACTGAATAGGGAACATGTCTGCAGAACACCAAACGGTAAATAACTGAGCCCATCCTCCTCTGGTGTTTGATATATCAGAAATCATCGTCCAGAATCTTCTTATACACTTAGGCAAATTAGAGAGTTCATTCACACAAGGTATTACAGGTGTAGAAGTGGTAGTCATCTCCTGCTATGCAATAGGACACAACAGTTGCTATGTTTTGGCTGTCAATCCCCGCCAAAGCACTTTTCAGCTCACAATCCAGATTTCTCAAGTGAAAGCCATAATTACTCACTTATAGGATTTGCTGGGGTAAGTGTTCTGTCATCCTGTTAGTGGAAACTACGTTTTCAGAGACAAATTTAGTGGTGTTGGAGGGAAAACATTAATGGCTTTAACCAACTACACCAAACACTTATATAGAAAGAAGTAACCCAGCCCCAGGGACAGTTAAGTTGGACTCAGGCTCCAAAGTCCTGCAGATCTCCTGCTTTGCCCTCTGGACAAAGAGCAGCGTACCTCTTGTGTTAGTCCTTAGGGTTGTGATGTCAGCCCTCTTCCCTGTGGCAGGCTGCAAGGAGGAACAATCTGTGTAGGACTCAGCTTTCCCTCTTTTATGGGAACTGCACCTAAACCAGCAAGTACTGAAAATGCATGGATCTAATGCAAGACATTGCCACCCATCACAGTACATTGAATCAGAATGCATAGTACACTGTTTAAATTCAATTCCCTCTGGGTTTGTGTTCTTTTTTTTTCTTCCATTTTTTTCTTTAAAGAAAAATGCATTCCCATTTGATGATTTGTCCTTCAAAACATGCTGTTTCTTCATCAAATATAGGCTTCGAACAAAATGTAACATTTCTTTGGTTAGCTATTTCAATTAATTTTTGTTCATGTGGTTATAAAGCTTAAAATATATTTTGATTCTTAATTTTTGCATTACTGTACCTGAGATAAAGAATGGCCCATCTTTTCGTGATTAGATTACTGTTTCTTCTTCTCCTTCCTACTCAGGATTTATACTAAGTCACATTTTGATGAAAACCATCATGGAATTAAAAGTTCACAAATATAGAATTACAGCATTGTTTTGCTAGCTAAGATGTGCTCTATTCTATGTAGTGGGAAAAATATTAAAACATGAATATATTTTTAAAATGGAATTATTTACTGCAGTTTGCAAACAGTTTTTTACTGTTTTCCATGGATAAAATTCTGAAAAACAATCAGGTGCTTTATGGGAATTTCAGAAGCACTTATCTTCCTTTCCTTCTTCATGGTATAAGTGGGTACTGGAGGTCAACCTTTTTAAGTACCTCTGAAATCCTGCCTCATTCTTCACCCCCAGAAAATGCAAACAAATTTAGTTACAGAATGGAGACATAGAGTGGTGATCATCTCTTCTAATACAGCTGCAGTGGAACCCCAGGATTTCTGGCTTGGACTGTGATTCTCTGAGGTCAGGTGTGGTCAGGTTCACTGGCCACTCCAAAGTGATGTTTCAACTGCCTGACAACAAACCTCACCATTAGAATGATGGTTCACCCAAATCCTAAGTCTTCTAATACTTTTCAGTGTTCTCAGTGTTCTCAAGAGGATGTAATGATTGGTGTGACAAAGTGCTCTTTGCTATAGCTTGATGTGATATATGGACACACATTAATATTTATCTCCGAATCCTTAGAGTAATGCCAATAAGAGGAGAATTCACAGCAGTGTTTTGCCTGTTCTATACTCTTTTTTTTTCCAGAGTATTAGTAAGAAGTGAAAATTGTTTTGTTGTTTTTTTTTTATTCATTGAGAGAGTGAATTCCAAACCACAAGTCCCAAGAGTCCAAAGGAAGGTGCTCAAATTGACTGTTCTGCTGCTGCTAAGATATAACTTGATTTTCCCGTTGTCAGGCTGAGGCACTCTACTTCTCCATATTCAGCACATGCTTGCATTCCTGCTTTGTTGAACCCATCAGAGATGCCTAACTTCTCTTTCACACAGCAAAGACAAACTTTTTACGATCTGAGAAAATCAAACTGCTTTCCATGTTGCAGCTTTGCAAGTTTAAAGTGAAAACACCCTCCAGATCATGCCCTTCCAAGTATGCCAGAGGATGGTTGGTGTGGGATCCACAAACACCTGGCAGGCCCACACAGACCCTCCACACACCAATAATGTGCATAGAAAATTAATAAGTACAGGTCCTCACTCCCAAACAATATCTGTGTTTAATAATTTAAATAGCTGATTGTATGAAACAACTTTCTTCAGCTTTTTGTTTTTATTTTGGGAAATTTTATTTAAAAGCTCACTAAAATAAGTTAAATGTAAAATGCACTAAAAATACTGCTTGTTTCAACATGTGGCTCCATTGCCAGAGTACTATTGCATTGTTATCTCCATATATTTATTTGCTTATACCACATCTGATACTAAGATACGTGGTAATACATATGATGCCTGGTTTTACTTCATGGTTTGCACAGATTTATAATGGAGAATTATTCAGCTCTACAACATCTGAATCGAGTTTATTACATTAACAGATAAAAACAATGCAATTTGATCTGGTAAATTTGTAGTACGTCTTTTGTTTGTGATCAGTGGGTTATATCATCTTAGAAAAACCATGTTTGGACTATGTGGTCTTATAGATCTTTCCTATGGCTACATCTTGAGATTCTAAGCTTCCCTTCATTCTGGCAGAAATTAAGCTGCTGCAGATTTATTTAAATTATGGTATAAATGACAGGAGACTATTTATTTATTTAAAAAGAGACCTCTTATTTGAAAAAGTGCCTATCCATGGGGAGATAGTGCCCAGTATAAATAAAGGTTGTCCAATTTAGTCCCCCATGAGAAGCAAACAATTTCAAATGTGGAATCCTTGTTATTGGATGGTTTTAGAAGGTCAGTTGCTTACTCATTACAGGGCATTTCTAGCTTACAGGTTATTTGTAAGATGTGGTTTCTGGTAGAAATGCTGGCAATGGCAAAAAACAGTTCTAGGATTTTTGACCTCCCAATGTTACATGCTGAAAGACCATCGACTGAACAACACAAACAGCCAAGAATATATTAAGCTAAGCAGACTTTTTCATCTCTTTCCAATTTAGTCTTATTAATTTAGCTTTTAATAAAATGAATTCCTGTTAGCCATCACTTCACCCTATTGTCTGTACAGCTTCAAATGACTGCCTTTTAGAGCTATGAATAGCCAAAGTAAAAATCTATAGTTACATTAGTTGCAGGTTATTGGTCAATAAGTGTTCATTAAACACTACACTTATTCCTTTCAATTTACAGTGTTATTTGTTTTCTTATTTCATTGGCTTTGATAGGTCTTTTCAGACTTACTTTTTTTAAAGAATCAGTGCCTCTGACAGTAGAGCGCCGGCCAAGCTCTGCAACTTGCAGTTATGATTCTCAATTCCTACTCACTCTCGTGAAACTTATGGTGATTGTTTGCTCAAAATATATGTACATAAAAATTAATTTGAAGCTGAGAAGAATTTTGGTATCTGATTTATTTTAACATCATTTATATGGATCATTTGTGCTTTTTTTTTTTCTATTTCAGTGGATCACAGAAAAGCCAAATGAAGGCATATAAATACAGTGGGGAAAAAAGTATTAAACACAAGTGCTGAGTTTAACTGTAATATTTTGATCTTTTAACTTTTTTTTAAAACTCAACAATCTAATCCAGCCTCTAACTGAATTCACAGTAATGGTTTTAAAGTTTATATTCATTTACAATGTGAAGAATATGGAAGCCTAGTCCTAGTAAATGCCTCTCAAGACACTTCCAAAAGACAGTGACTTTACCAAATTTGCCTTAGTTTTATTTTAATTGTGGTTAAAACAAATGGAGAAAACAAAGGGAAAAAAATCCACAGCAAAATTAAGCTTGATGGTATGTTAAGCTACAACGAACAAACTTATCTTCAAAGTCTTTCAGTTTAGTGATAGATAATAAGAATGGCAATAAGTAATAAGGGATAGATAATAAAGATGCTTTTTTCTGTTGCTGACAAGAAATATGTTTTAGTGTATTCCAGCACTGACAAAAACAACAGCAACAATAACTTGATGTGTGTATAAAAAGCAAAGATTTGTGATTTTCAGTCATCCCAACAAAAGACAAAAAAAAAAAGGAGAGGGGGGAAAAATAGGTGACAAATAGTTAATGGAACTACAGAAAAAAAAATCTCAAAGCAAATCTGCTTGAAATTACAAATGGATCATCAGGACCATATAGTGAAAAGCTGTCAAGGACTGTTAGGATAGCTGTCTTGACCTGTCACAGCAAGGTGCTCATCAGTTTAAGTAAACATTTGTATATTAAACCAGTTCTGCATTCATGACTTGGAAGATTTTTTGTTATATTTTATCTAGAATACATCTGGTGTTTACAGTTGCTGAAATAAAATTTTCTACTGCGTTGTGCCTTTCAAAGTGGGTCCTGGTCCAAGGACTGTTGTTGTTTAACAAAAATAGGGAAGAAATTAATGAAGTAGTCTTGTAGTAGTCTTCAAATGTTATCCCTATTCTGATAATTTTAGTGAAAGCGAATAAGAAGACTGGGAAACTCCACAAAGAAATATATGCTTTGAGCAAATGGACATGTCAGCTCATTGTTTAAAATCTACTTCAGCTGAGAGATTTTTACATTACTCTTTACATGCCTTGATTTTAATTTCATGTAATGATTTCCTAAACATTCAATACAAATACAGAAAAAGAAAGAAATGTGCCAGGTTTAGCAGGCCACTTCATGTATATTTGACAAATAGCTTTTATTTGGTAAGCTCTATGCAGAATCACTTCTATTCCAAATGTTGTTTGTTTGGGGTTTTTTTCCAGATCTGTGTAAGAACAGTTATTTATAATAGTAATAACACATTTCCCTTCTAGCCTCATTCTGTTCCTCCTACTCATTCCTACCCAACAGAATGCATGATCCGTTCTTGTGGATTTAACCACAGTGCTTCCCAAGTCAGACTAAGCTGTGTGTTTTCTGCCTTTTTTCACTGCCACTTCTTCCAGTATCAGCTCTAACAGAACAATTAATAATAGGTTAAATTTCTTATAGAATAAGTAGTGTGGTTCGGTGAATAAGTAAGATTTTTTTCAACCCACCAAATGTTATATTTGAAGAGAATGTTATCATAAATGGGAGGTTTGGGCCACTTAAACAATCACCATCAAAGGTACTGGTAAAAAGTAAGTTTTAATATGAATTTGCAAAAGCACAGTTCTACAGAGTTCAATGACAAAATTCACCCTAGTACTTACTACATGGATGAAAAATACAAAGGAAATTTGGATTAGAATCAATTTAGAATTATTTACACAGAGACCAGGAATGCAAAGGCGAAGGGTGCAAAGGATATGGGTGCAAAAAGATAAGGACGCAAAAGGGGATGGCAGCACTTAATCATTGATTAACTTAACATTTAGAAGGAGATTCAAAAGCATTAACTAGAGTTACAAGATATAGATTCAGTACAACAACATTTATGCTATAATCTATTCAGCCACACAAAAGCAAAGAAATATATACATCTACATGTGGAGAGGTACCTATCAAAAATTCTTAGTTTCAGTGAAATATGTCAAATTCCTTTGTGTTTCTCAACAGGCATGGGTTGCATCTCCATGAGTGCATGTAGACAGGAGGTATCAAACTAGATCTCATCATCAATGGCAGCCTTTTAAGTGTTGCAAACTTGAAGGGGAGAGGATGTACCACCAGGGATGTTTAACGGCAAAACCCACCAATTGTTACAGCTATCTGATAAAATTTTGTGGGTTTGCCATGCCTGTATGGCTATGTTGTAGGAATGTAGCCTGGGAAAGGTCATGAGATAGTTTGTTCTACCAGGAGCTGTCCACAGTCCATGGCTGAGCCTACTGACGGAAAAATTTTTTAGAAAATGGTTGTTTGTAATAAATGTGAGCTCTCCCCAGGTCATTATGGTGAACTATGAACTATTAGAGTGTCATGAGTGTTTCCTTGTTAGGAAAGCCTCATTCTGATTTAAATGCCATGTATCTTCACTCTGTGAAGCATAACCTTTTTTTTATAATAACCTCGATTCTGGTTTCAACAATTTTAATAATTCTTTAATTCTTTCAATGGTGTGATTCAGTCCATTGTAAACTTTTTTTATCAAATATTTCCAACTATCAAATGGTCTTGTGCCCATGTCAGCTAACAGGTGATGGCTCAAGCTACTGTTGAAGATAGTTAGTTCTGAGGGACACCTCAGTCTTGGAACACAAAAAAAGGGTGTTAGTTGATTACCCAAACACAAAACTGAATGCCCTCAAAAAAGGCCAAAAATAAGATTCAAAGGCTTAATGTAAACATAATTTAAATCTTTCTACATGGCAAAGTGTCTAATCTACAGTGCTACTAACTAATTAAATTAGTCAGAAATGTGTTCTTAACATTATTCATTTCTATTAGTGGGAAAGTATAATGTGATACATAAAAAGCAAAGCAAAACAAAACAAAAACCCTGTAAAGTTAAGGAATTATAAACTTTTATTTTGCTATGATAGAGTGTGAAGGGAAGAGAAAACAGTCTTTAGAGGCACACTATAAATCCCTTTGAGATGGCTGAATTATGACTGGACCTCCTACTTCCCCTTCCCTTCTCCTTGCCTTCCCCTTTCTCTCCCCTCCCCTTCCCATTCTCCATCCCCTTCCCTTTGTCTTTCCCCTTCCTAGCTTACAACTTAACAAAGAGAGTTTGATATATTCTGTATTCAAAGCCATGAAGATAATTTTCTTCTGCTTCAGCCTGTCCTTTACAAAGACCAGTTTGTCTACTATATAAGGCATGAATCTAAAAACAAACCAAACCAAACCAAACAAAACAAAAAAGAAAGCCAGGTTTAAATGTGTGTGTAATAATGGCTTGTAGTCTTTTCAGAAAGCCAGATTTTTAAAAGCCAGAATAGGACCAAAATATTTGCTGTAAATTTCCCTTTAGCATCCAGGCAATTAGCTCATTTTTCTTTTATCTTCCATAAGCTCACCACTCTTTGATGTTTTCAAAACTGTCAGGGAAGTGGCCTTTGATGTCTTCAAATCAAAACTAGATATCCATCTGGAAGATACGCTTTAGTCAAGTACACATTATTCAGCTCACTGCAAGGATAACCAGGTGAAATTCTACAGTCCATGTTTCAAAGGTAGTCAATCAGATTAGCTAATGGTTTTCTTGCCATTACATTTTATGAAGCTATAAAAATGAAGCACTATGCATCTTTATACACCCTCAGAAGGGGATCATAAAAAGAAGCATGAGAGAAAGCAGACATGGTTACAGAATGATGAATTTTAGACCGTGATAGGACATAGAACAGTGGGTAAAAATCAGAAAGATAGAGGTGGACAAGTTTTTATGCAAAAAATATCCACTGCAGGGAAAGCCATAGAGCTTCTATCATGCAGGTACTCCTACTGAGAGTAGCAACATAGAGTAGAATAAAAGATGCCCAAAAGAAGCATAACTAACCAACAATCAATATCCGACCACGGCAGAATGGTCTTCCTTTTCTGCTGCCTATATATTCTTGTCTGGGTAAGTTACTAAGTTCCATATCATTTTTATGTCTTCAGTATGACTTTACAAATCTGAAAGTATGAGCATAAAGCTTGCACCAGGTAACAATATATCTATCTCTTTGACTGAATAATGATTTTTAAATTTGTTTTCAGAGTTCCTTTTTACATAATCTGTGCAATACCAATAGTCCCATTTTTAGAGGCAAAAGACCTTCAGCTTCTAAAGACTCACCATTTCTATGCCATTTATATACCTCGAAGTCAACATCAGCCTACTCTGTCATCATGTCACAAATGTTCACACTAAATATTTTTCCACTGCTGCTCCTAAACATTTTGAAAGCAATTTATCATCCATGCCTTTTTTAAACTATACCTTTTTCCAAAAGACAGATCAGTAGGATTTTAAAAGGTGCTTTATTTTAATAGACCCATGTAATCTTGTAATTTACATTGCATAGTTACACTTTTTCCATTTCTTGACAAAGGTTCTTGGAAGACATTGATATTTCACTCTTCCAATCTGTTTTTCTTCCCTTTTCTTTTTGTCATTAAATTTCTGTACCAGAATTTATTTGCTTTGTGCTCTTTTTATTTTTTTTGAGTTCTTTTCCTGCACTATAGCATATTCTGTGTAAATGCGCAAACTTGTGTTTCTGTGCACTACTTTTCCAAGAAAAGGACACGGCTTCCACTCATTTATCTAAACTAGAGTAAACTTCCTAAAGGCTGAATCAAAGAAACATAGTTCATAAACAAAGGATCTAGTGACTTCAATTCCTTTATGCACTTGCTTATTGTTCTTATTGTTCTTTTAAGCCAAATAAAAGGACTGAAGTTATATTAAAAAGTTTCATTTTCTATCTGGGTTCTTTCTAGCCAGAACCCTATCTAAGAATGCATTATACATACTTGGTTTAATGTACTAACTGACCAGCTCTTCCGATTATACTGATAAACCATTTATTTCCCACTCAGGTGCTCAGGCTTCTGGACATTTCAAAGACCTTTCCTTGGGTCTTCTAATACTTCTGGTAACTCGAGGACAGCCTTACAGAAAAGAGAAAAAAGAAACTTCTAAATGTGTTCACATTGGCATACACATGCTAATATATCCCACCACCTAGACCATATGTAAAATAAAACCAAATGTCTGGTATAAAACACACCTGTCTGACTACAGGATTAAATTACTTTCTTATATGTATATTCATTCACCTGTCATTATTCTGGAGTTAAATTATTGTAACTATGCTGAATTTAGTTGTCTTCACAATGGGAATAAACACTGGACATCAAATCAACATTTCAGAGAAAAGTTAGTCATAATATTACCATAAGTGCAAATATTTAAAAGTCTGCACACAAAAACATATGCAAAACACTTGGTGAGTGCATGCAAGTTGCAAATGCATACATACGGAAAAGCGTGCTTTTTGAATAACGTTTTTAAACATGCTGCCCACCGTACACAGAATACCCCTTGTTAAATCTTCAAATCTTAAAAAAAATTTTTTAAGGTGTTTTAAGTTACTAAAATTCATCTCTAGGAATAGAAAAAGAGATTCCTGCGCAGTATTTGTACTGGCGTTTTGATCTCTTCTGGCATACCTATACCTGCAACTGTGAAGCCCTTTATAGAGGCCTATAGTCTCTATATAACTTCATTCTAATTCTGACTTTTAGTCTTGTAACCAGAGAAGAAACTGTTATTTTTAGGGAGATTCTTATTTAATCCACTGAACCAAAATGATGTCCAGCAAAGTAGCTCTTATTAATGCTGAGATATGAAAAGCCCCTTTGTGAGAAGCATTCTGGCACTCACAAGCCTCTCTGAAAAAGGCTGCTGTGTACATCCCTTTTGAAACTTTTCTCTTAATTTTTCTCCTGTTTCCCCTGAATTAAGCCACCATATCTCAGGTCATAGCAAAGGCAGCAGCAGGCCAGAGAGAAGGCTGCTCATGCTGTTGCACATTGAAGAGAGAGTGTTGACCGCTGTGAGAATCATAAACCTCTCAGTTTGATGATCAACTGAGCAGTAAATTAATTAATCATCATTTTATGCCTCATCAAGCACTTTGCTGAGGCTCTCAACAGGGGCCAGCTCAATTAGCCAATGGGAAGCAGACTGTTTTGTTTAGCTGGGTGAGTCTTCCATAAACAGAGGAAGCTTTGACAAGCTAATAAATATGTCATCTGTCTGTGTCACTAGCTGCAATGTGGCTCCACCTGTAAAGTTGTGGGATTATGCTTGGTATGTTGGATAGCAACTTGAAAGAATGAGAGTGAGTTATCCTCACTGCTCCTCAAACAAAGCACTTCTCATAGCTTATCAGGATCCCTAGCCAGTGAATTTAGGCTTGATTTTTAGGAATCAAATACTTATTTGTGATTACTTAATCAGATATTTATATGCTTTAACAACAGATTCTTGTTTCTGGCATAGTAAAACAAGTCAGATGCATTTATAATTTTAAAATGCTTCTTTCCTTTTTTTTTCTCCCCTAGAGAAAAAAAAATGCCCACTCCTTACAATAATGCTGTTGGTAACATGCTTCTCAAGGTAAAAGCTTTTGATTAAGTGGCAATAATGCTCCTGTCAAAACAGACGGGTTTGAAAAGTCCTTGGATCAAATCCTGCGGTTCCACTGAAGTTACCAGAGTTGCATCAATCTAACTGCAGCCAGAATTCAGCTCCTGTCGCATTAAGCATTTCATCATTCAGAATAGAAAACAGAAATCTGCATTTAGAAGTTTTAGCCTTGAACCAAATCACTGACTGTTGCAAATTTGTGCCATTGACTTTCATGTACCTCTATGGCCATAAGGACCCATTATAAGCTTCTAATCTGATTTTCTGCATAACACTGCCCATAACCTCTGTCTGAACAAGAGATAATCACTAACATACCCAGTATTTGCTGAAAGATTTAAAGTTGAGGAAAATAGAGCACATCCTTTAATAAGCAACTCCTATAATTAATTATCATCACTGGTAAAAATGTGCATTTTATTTTAGATTTTCTGGCTTCAATTTCAAAATATTTCATTTTCCTAAATTTTGTTTCAGGGGAAGGGGCCTATGTTCTTTTAACACAGATCTCAATGGAAACAGTTTCCCCAAATTTTTTACACTCTATTCTCTCTTGAGAAAATAAACAGTGCTCTTGTGAGACTGAATAGCATTTTCATTCACTCAGCATCCCATAGCCTTGTGCAGAACACTGAAGTGTTGCCAAAGTTGGGATGGAATCACCTTCTCCCTCCTTGTTCCTTGCCATACACACTGAAGCTCTATTGAGACACACATCACCTTTCTATGATTTCGTGAATTTTATTCCCCTCTCCTGGTTTTGGTCTGCTGAGGCTGACCAGAGTGGTAAGTTGCTAGCACATGGTACAATGGCATTAGAGGGGCAGAAGTGATGAATGTTAGGAAATGTGTCTACAGAGCCCTTGTATGACTAAAGTGTCAGCATAACTCTTGGTCCAATGTAGAAAGTTTCCTGAAAAGAAACTGTAGAAACATTTTTGGCTTCCGAACCAGAAGGTGTAGAAACAGCAGCAACATCTATAAGTGGTGACTCTGGGATCTCCTCAGGTGTCCACACAGGCTAGAAAGACAATTCACTACACCTGCTGCTCCAACTGGTAGGAATGGTAGCAGCTTGACTGGAAATAATGGCTTCAACATTGGAAAACAATTTATAAATCACAGCCAGCCCTAAAATTTTCTCCTAGAGTTAGATGATAAGGTGAAGGAGTGCAGGTGATACTTCCATGTGACTCAGTTTAGTCACTAAGATTCAAGTCCTCGCATCTCAAGTGGCTTGTTTTTTCTGACACAAAGTTAATCAAAATGTTTACATTGCTCCTTGTATGAGCTCTTCATAGGTATAGCTCCACCAGTCTTTGTATGATGTACAAACTTTCTTAGCATAGATGTTCCGTAATCCTGCCAAGCCCTTGCAAAGGATAGTGTAACAGAAATCTCTGCATTCCCTTGTAAAGGACTGAACACAATGATGACTCCTTTTAGCTGTTCCATTTTAAACTCAGTCTGGTTTTAATCCATTTACTTTTCCGCAATGACTTTTCCCAGGACTAGCTTTAGACTATGTAAATGGATGTGTATTAGAGCCTTCCAACTGTAAAATAAAAACAAACAAAGAAACAAACAAGAAGAAAAAATAATAATAATAAAACCAACCCAAACCAAAAACAAAACAACCAACCACAGAAACAAAAAAAAAAACAAACAAAAACCTATATGAGCCTAATGAGCTCTTCCCTTCAGTATAGGTTACTATATAGACATCCTGTATCATGCCAAGTAATGGAAATTGGGAACTGCTCAAAATAAGGAAAATAGGAAACTACCACTTATGCAGTTTCAAGGATGGTGAGAGCCTCCTGGAATAGAGGAAGTAGCAATAGAATAAATGGGAGCATCTTAGGAATGGTAAGAAAGGAAGGTGGCACACAGTGATTTTTTACAGAAGACCCCATCTGGCCTAGAGAAGCAAGAATTGATCCTAGCCCTTATCAGGATGGCGAGCTCCACATGGAATTGTACATATACCCCTACAGAGGCCTTTCTCTATGCAAAATTCTTGTTCAACTGAAAACTAATACTGATTTTATTTCACCAGGCTACTTCCGAGAGATTGGACTGATATCCCCATGTTTCCAGTACCTGGAGATGTGGCTTCATGGTTAGTTCTGAAGAAAGTTTTTCATGGCATTCATGCATGTAAAGTAATCATTTTGTTGCCACACATGTCCATGAGAATGAATATTTGAATTCCCCCATATTTTTTGTTATACTCCTGTAGGCAAATGTAAGTATACATGGACTCTTCAAAATTTTGTTCCTGTTGCCCTGGTAAATGGGCATAAGTCTATTTATTTCTCACAAAACATTTTATAATATGTAATTATTTCAAAGGATGGGAGAGTGATAAATGATGCAGCAATAAATTTCATAAATTAAAAAGAACTAGTTTGTTTTGTTGATATTCATGAAACTGTTTTTTTCCCTGACTATCTGGATGAATGGCTGATATTTCTTCTGAACTCAGCAATTTTGCCTTGCAAAGTTTGGTGTGAACACTGGTTTCTGCTTCAGGTCATATGGGTTCAAAGCTCTAGAGTTTCACTTTGAATTTGATGATTGCTTACTGAGAACCATTTGTCTTCACTCACATAAATCAACCTACATTCAGCAAGAATAGGCCATGGTTTTGTCAATGCTTAAAAAACTGAATAGTTATAGATTTCATAGTGAAAACTTTGCAGAATGGGACTCAAAACAATTCTTTGGAAAATATGTATGTTTTTAGTCTGCATATCTCCTACCCTCGTCTTTCAATGTCTTTTGAAAAAAACAAGGATTTTTTTTCAAGCCTGTTATTTAAAAAGAAACCCAACCCGAAATGGGCTTCTAGTGCACTCACATGGACCCTTATCCAGTTCTTATTAGAAGTCTGATCAGAGACTTTCAGCGACTTCAGGGAATGCCAGACCCTGGGGCATTAGTTACAATACGTTATTACAAAATCAAGTAGAGACAAATTACATAAAGGAAGAACTTTTCCCCATTTTACCTTCACTTTACTTTTCTAGAAATCTCCATATGCCGCTAGTCTTAAATCAGGAGCAAATATGAATGGCTTCAGCTCATTTTTCCCCTTTGCTTTGGTGGATAATTTTCAGTGATAATTTTTCTTTGTTCACAGTATCAAATTTGCTCTGCCTTGTCCTATTTTACAATATCCATTCTTACAGATACTTTGAAGTGAACAACTCAGAGTAGTCATAAATCTCACTGTCATACAGACATATGTGAACATTCTTTTGAAAGCTTCATTGTTACTCATCTATTCTGCCTGGGATTACCCCAACCCCACACTTTTCATCTTTTATCCCTCTTATTAAGGGCAGAAACTGTAAGTGTTTGACAAACTCTAGCTGCAACTAAATTACATTTAGACTAATTATATCTCATGAATTTTATCCCTTTTGTTTTTGTCCAAGATTAATACTGGAATGTCTCAGATGAGTTTATAGGCTGCCCCTTTATGCATCCAAAGCGTAACTCTGGATTGAAGAAATACGTAGCATAAAGTAACTTCTCTTAAGAGCATTGGAAATATATGACTATGCTGGTGATTAAACAACAAGATCTAATCTGGTTTCAGGCCTACAGCTGAAAATCATCTTTCGTAGAAGTGTGCCTGCCAAGGTTATTGTAAAATTATCCCAGGCACCAAAGTGATGAATAGTCCCAGCATTTGCTGTGATATGGATGCCATCCCTGTGGGGCTTCACCAAGTGGGATTTTTCATGTGGACAGACTCACATGGAGGACAGATGGGAAAGAAAACAAAATTAGTTGGTCTGCACTAGAGCAAAAATCCATCTTTCCTTTTCTACCCACATTGTGCACTTGCTTTTTTTGCAGACATGGAAGTGTGTTCTTAAATTATACAACTCTTTCTCTTTTTCCTTTATGGAGTCATCTTTAAAAAAAAAGTGAAACTTTTAAGTTGACCTTGGGTTTAGTGCTGATTTGCATTCTTGAACTTTCATGCCACCCTAATTTTAGACGTGCTAAGCAGCAAGACTAATATCTAAGTTAGCATAAAAATATTGTGTCTCCAGACGGGCAGTCCTTAACAGCAAAAAAATTTTCAAATGGAAATGATCACTCAAGCTTAGCTTTGTCAAAGTCCAGCTAATGAGTCAGTCAAAGAGCAACAGTGACATTTAGTAGACAGGCAGGCTTCCCAGGACTGAATCCTGGGATGATACTAGCAATCCCACTGACAAAGACACCAGTGCCATTCAGAAACAGGGCCAAACATGGTTTGGGCAGCACATCTGAGAAAAATCAGCTCTTAGACATTTTTAAAGCTTGACAGCAAAAAGAAGTCTCTGATACATGCATCACTATGTGCTTGTGAAAAAGAAGGAAGGAAGGAGTTAAAGTACCTTTCCATTGCATCTGCAAGTGTTGCAGTTTGACACTGAGATAACAGAAAATCTCAAATCTGGTATAACATATTTGCCTAAAAAGCAGGTTTTGGGTAAGTTACTATTAAACTGCTTTATATTGCCTATGCCATTTTAAATTTACTGTTAACTTCACATCATAGCATTTTGGATATGGGAACAACTGTTTCATAGGGAAGAGAAATGCAACAAATACTTGGTGTATTTCTCCATCTACATTTCTCTCTTAATCAGATTTCCCAGGGTCAGAGGTTAAACTTAGACAGTCAGCAGGGATGTTAGGATTATTTAACTGCAATATAAGTAACACCTTAAGAACTGATTTGTCAGAATGAATTGCAGTCCAGAGTGCTTTGAATTTTCAAACTAAATTTGTTCTTAAGATAAAAGGCACTTTTTAAAGGATCATAGTTCCTGTTCTAACCATTCCCCCACCCTTGCCTCCAAGGCATTTCTTATAACTCTGATAAAATCACGGACCAGGTGCTACAAGATTTTCAAAATAATAAATTCCAATCTGTCACTAAAAAAATAAAAGGTTAAACAAGTTTGTAGAGGCAGCTCTGTTCCAGGTGTTATTTTGAAAGTGTACGCCTAATTTATCGTTTTTCAGTAATAGTTACAAGTGATAAAGATCATGTAAATACCCTGTATTAGAAATAAGCTTTCATTTTGTCATGCAGATAGTACTAATGACTAAATAGACTTTAATCAGGAGATCTCCACCTACTAATCTTAGGACTTAATAGCAGTGCTTTAATCAGATTTTCTCTAAAATAAAATGCTCATGCTGTAGAAACAAAAACAAAATGAAAGCCATACACTGGTTATACAGCAGTTTTTATAAGAACCAGAAGCATGAAAACTTTTCACAAATCACCTACTTTGGAACAGACCCTGTATAGGTTCAGTGGGTATGTCTATCAAGTGGAACAAGGCAATGGAAACTGCTAACATCTTCCATATGTGGCAGCCTTTAAATTATAATACTATTTTGGATACAGTGAAAAAGCTTCTAAAACAGCAGTACGTCTCATGGGTGGCTGGGTTTACCTGTAGTTCCTCTTTCACTGTTTTCAGTCAGTCTTACACCATTCTAATTCTACTGTCTTGTCCATTATTTACTAAAGTATATATACCTAAAAATACACCATAATTTTTGCTCAAGAGCTCTGAAATATGTTCTTTGGCCCACCATAAATCAGAGAAAAGGCCACAGCTTCCAGTCATTTTGAAGTCAGGAGGAAAATCCAGGCCCCAGTTAAACAAAGTGCACAGGGTATGTTCTTGAGTGCCCTTCAATTCAGTGTTTTTTCTTATCCACAGAATAGATTGCTCCATCTCTGTCAGACTCTGTGGTTTCTAAATCAAGAATGGCAGCATTTGAGGTGGCATCATGCTGTAAGCAGGTACTAAAGGTTTATGGATAGGCTTCCACATGTATATATATACACTTCAGAAATTCCATAAATGACGATAGGCTGCCTCTCTCAACAAGGTAAAAAATTTTCTCCTGTTATTTCCCTCTATGACACTCTAAATTATCTCCCTTGTTTCCCCAGATTTCAAAACTATTTTTTAATTAATGATTTTCTCCTTTTAGCCCTTCCCCTTCCTGATTCCACACAAATACGGTAGCAGAAGTTAACTGCTCTGAAACTTCCCATAGGAACTAATTTTCAGAAAAGTCATAAACAGATCTCACTCTAAGCTTAGCTTTTAGAGATTGCAGAGGTGATCTGACAAACTCTTCTAGTACAATTAATGTACGAACTCAGGGCACTTTCCTGCATAAAACTTGAAAAGGGTGAAACAGCATATTGAACAGAACTGAAAACTGAGTTTCCTCATACATGGTTAAAGACTCTTCTTTCAAAGGAAAAGCAGCTCTTCCCCACAGATTCCTCTGTTACATTTCAAAACTCTGGGTAAGGTTTATACTAACTTCCCTCAAGAAGCAGAAAAGAAACCGAATTACTATACTTATACTACATAGCTGTATTAAGGTTTCTAAGTGAGGAATTAAACTTCTATGCTAACACGCAAGTAAGCTGAAGTTTCCATTGCTTACTTATGAGACTACAATGAAAATTTCATAATGCATACAACGGTGAACGTTTGTGAACTATTGTAGCAATATTCCTTAAATGTGGAGTCTTTTAGCAAGGTAAGTAAATTACTCCAAATTAATACTTTTAATTTTTTAGGAACAGTAAAAAAATCATTCTCTAAGTAATTTGTGGTAGTTCTTATTGAATAGTAAACAATGGAGTTAGTTTGTATGAATTGAAGTGAGATAAATGGACTGTAATCTCTTGAGACTAAAAACAATTCTTCAAATTATTTGTGAAAACAGGACTTATAAAAGTTACTACTAATTAATATTTTTAGTCGCTACTTAGATGTCATATCTAGCTGTAGTCTATTATGTACTCCTATGTGGTGTGTAATAATGCTTTGCATTATTAGCAAAATGAACACGGCTTTTACCCCTTCAAGGCAGATTAGTTTTGAGTGTTCTGTATTCATACTGCCTTTTTTTTTTAAGTCAGGCATTTAAATAATTATTTTTGAAAATGATATTTGGATACACTGAATTTATTTTTAATCGTGATAGATAATGAAAAGAATTAATAACTAAGAGTTTCCCCAAACCTTTATTTTACAGATAGAGAGATTTAGTAGGAAATAGTGGTACTGAGCTTCAGCACCAGAGAGCAGCACCATCTAAGAATTGTGATTCAAAGTTTATCCCTTGAACCCCAATCTTGTTCTGGGTGAAAGAGATGTGCCCTCACTTCTTTGGAGGTATAGAGTATGAAATTCTCCTTTTGGATAACTTTCCCAATTGATGCATGTAAAGAGAGACACACAGCAATGCTCATATTTTTTACCACTTTGAGACACATATCCACTGGTGGAATAGCACCAGTAAGTAGCCCAAGTTTTCACACCAGAGCACATGATTAATATACATATAAAATGATCAGGAAAAGAGCTGTCAACCATAAGACCAGCTCCATATTCCAAATGCACAGATTTGGGTTAGCCATATCTAGCCCTTTATTTTCTTTTGTTTAAAATGCATAAATAACAATAATGCCAGAGTGACTAGCAGGCATTACTCTTCTCCTTGGGAACAGTTCAGCAATGCCCTCTGGCAGTTTTTCAGCTGAGCATGGGAGCGCAAAAGAAAGTCTAAAAAAGCATGCAATTACCCCCAGGAAATAATTACAATGCAAAAAGCACTGGATGGTACAAGTGACATTCCAGTAAACGAGGTGAACTTGTATCATCACCCTGCTTTGCCTCAGGGATATTCCTGCAGAAGGAATATCATCCACTTCCAAGAACATCCAAGGACGGAGGTGGGGCTGCACATCAGCTTTTCCAGGTCCAAGCCTCAAGGAGCCAGAAGTTGTGGGCAAAGGAAACTCCTGCTACGCCAAGCACTGACATTGCAAAGGCCAGGGCAGCAAAGCTTGCTGGAGGTGATTTTTAACAACCAGGTTGGAAACCAAACCACACCCAGAGCAGCCTTGCTTATATATGAGACTTAGCTGTTCCAAACTTAATGACTGGATATATTGGAAACAAAGCATTTTTTATGCCTGCTTCTGTTCACACTCACTCTCATGGAAGCAGGATCGTTGTCTTCTCTCTTCTTGAGCTATGTTAAACTTCAAAGTTTAGCCAAATACTGGATTTCTTTCAATTCTAACCTTCTTTCAGTCTCTGCTGAAGGAACCTCTCTTGTCTGCAACTGAAATCACACCCAAACCACACTGCAGAAACGATGCCTGGAAGAGCAGATGGTTAAGGTGAATATGGCCAGGTTTTATCCAGCAACTTTTCCCTCTCACTACAACCTTTTAATCCAACCCAGATAATCTCACATGTGTACACACAAAAGCTGTATTTAACAAGGTAGATATTCTTACCTATCTACTGTTTCCAGAGGCACACAGTACAGCAGCAGCTGGTACATATTACTATTGTTCCCTTTCCTTACTTTCAAAATATCATATTGCAAATGCGTATTGACCATTTCAGAACTGAAATCAACTCTTCCACATTTTCTAGATGCCTTCTGGGAGTATACAAAATAATGCTTATAGAACAAGAAATCATTGCACTTACACCTCTCTTTTCTGTCTCTAAATTACCAGTATCATAAAAATGGAATTTGACTTGAAAGTCTGTGGTGTCTGAATACACTTTCTGCACCCTCAGGTGATCTCTACTATGCAGCTTTGTAATATAGTGCTGGGTTTTAGACACTTGGTAAAACCCCTCTTCTGAGTTTTCCAAGATATGTCATCAATAATGCTCAGAGAAGGGACTGCCAAAACAGTCAGATTGTCTACTCTCCAAATACAACAAGTAAATATCCAAAATGCTTAAGTTGAAACTGCCTCAAGCACTTTTACCTCACATAACCAGCACTTTTGGAAAGGTCTCATTGACCTTGGCAGCATATTCGAACATGGCTGAACAGTTCTTGAGCAATTTTTCCAATGAATTAGGCACAAACAGGCATGTGTCATTGGGCACACATGCAGTCTTTTCTATCTCCTCTTTCTTCTTAAAAATTAATAATTTCTCAAAACTGCCGTGCAAAGAATGTCACAACAAGCAGTATGTCCTAGTGTATTACTTGCTCATGTTTGGTATGTGAAATTACTTAGCTAGATGCTTTGTAAACACTGCAGGGTTGTGTTCTGACCAGAGACCAGTTAATCAAATGCATTTATCTTTTTTGACATTCATCTTAATCACAGAATTATCATAAACTGCATGTGTGAACTGACAGTGCATAGTTTCATTACCAAAGAGGGTTAACTTATGAGTTTGAAAGCACTGAAACCATGTTTTAAACTCAGTTGTTGACTTTTCACAAATGTAAAAGCTACACCAGCAAAAGCAGAGAATAGTGATAGATGTATTACACACTCTGTATGAAGTCTATCTATTCACTAGTTTAAAAATGCTTTATGAAATCATACAAAAACTATCCCATTTCTATAACTATAATCTCATGGAAGTCTTCAGGTCTTACTTTATTGCCAGATGATTCCAAGATTTTATCTTTTTCCTACCGATAGGTTGTCAGACACTATTAACTCGGTGCTGTCTTTGCTTTGACTTGTGCAGGGAATCAGAGTTACATTGATGCTACTGCACTTACAACAAGTATCCCTACTTGGCCACCTTCCTCCATCCATTTCCTCACCTGTCCCATCAAGAGCCATTCTTCATTCATCTCCATTCTGTCACCAATCATTCTGTTCTGCACCCACTCCTTAACTCACAAGATGGTCTTCCTTCTTTCATGAACTTCATAACTCCATTACCTTTCTTTCCTCCTTTCACGCTTCTATTTCTTCTTCCCTCCCCTGGGTCTTATGGAAAAAAAAAAAATGAAAACTTTGGAGTAAAGAGAGAATGAAGCTAATTGTGTTATAAGGGAACATCTCAACTGGAAAAAATTAAGACATCTTTAGCTTTCAGAGCACATCTTTTTTGTACTGTGCTCTGACTGACATTAAACATCTGATACCATGAAAATCTCCATTTGCCATTCTATCTTGTTCCTTCCTACTTTCCCATATAGTTGACATGTTCCAAGAGCTTTCTTGCTTTATTATCATGTATTATGGAAACAGCTTTAGACTTCTATGAAGCACTCATCACAACTCAATCAAAACGTGACACAATCCTTAGCTCTATATTTTTATCTGCGAGTGTCAGGACACAGAGCAAAGCTCAGTGCTACCATCCCACTTCACAAAGAAAAGACCAAGAAAGAGAAACTGAGTAACCCAACAAAACAGTAGCAGAGCCACAAATGGAGCCCGTGTCTACAGAGTCTTTTGCCTGTTCCCCTGCTCAGTGCAATGCAAGGAAAGTGAGGAAGCCACCTACAGCCTAAGTACCAGTACAGTCCCTTCATTACTACATCTCAGCTGGAACTTCAGCTACAAAAAGAGTGTGGCACTGGATTCATAATGGACATTTTAAAATGCTTTCTTACTTTCATATAATGTTTAAAAATAAAATACCTATATGGGCCTGCTTTCTTATAGTTTAGAAAACATCCAACAAAACTTAGGAGTGATTATAGATCAAAATTACTTTCAAAGACTAGCTGGAAACACCAAAATTTTTATGAAATCATTAAAATAGAATTATCCTATTTTTCTCAGTGGCAAGTGAAATCAACTAATAGATTTTTTTAAAACATGTATTTGCAACATATATTTGCAACATATATAATGGGGCAATAACTCAGTAAACTGCATTATTCCACACTCTACTATTCATTAGCTAAGTACAGACAATTAATTCTCTTCAAACTTTTATTTAGAATTAAGGCAGGGGGGAAATGTGAGAGCAGTTGAAAGCAAAATTTCTCAGGAAAAAAAAGGCTGTTCAATGTTCATTTCTATTTGGTCTGATGCTTATTTGTTTTTTTCCAATTTACAGTAAGTGTCTTGTTATGGTCACATGAAAAGTTATTACAGAAAAGAATAAAGCTTTGTAGGGTTTATTTGTTCCAACAAAAGCTAGGGGAATTAAATAAAAACAAACTGAACATAAAATATGTAAAGATAGTACATGCTGAAAATTAATATCTTATTCTTAAAATGGAAATTTAATAAAGCAATGCCGTTAGCTATTTCAAAACTGGAAAAATTATACCTAAACATGCAGGGAATGTTGGCAAGCTTTTCTACCTGAGCTGGAGTGTGAATAACTGGTTATTATACTTGTATTTTCTGTGTTTTGATTTATTCATCAGAATGAAGTAGATGAGTGTTATTCAAATATGCAACTGGAAATATCATTGTCTTTCTAAAATATCACCTGGCATAAATAATACAGTTTTTCACTGTAGGATTTTCAAATCAAGGTGTTATCTCATTTTCACTGTGTCTGTAATTCACCACATAAATCTAAACAACTACAGTTCACTTGCAGTGAACTCTGATACAATTTGGAACCCCAAAACTCATTTTAGCTGTCGTAAGATACAGAAGGAATTAAAAGTAAAATGATGCTGCAAAGAAAAATGTTCATCTCCACAACAGGCAACTGTGATTAAAAAAAAATGTAAAATCAACCTATTGTCACAAGTTCAATAGAAGTGGTATAATGATAGCACAAACGTTTGATTTTTGTGTCTGCACTGAAAAGATATATTTGGTGAGACAGCTACTGTGGCAACTACACAGTTTCAGTGCATACTAGAGTATACACTTGTATAAAAGCTGTTGATGCATGAGAGTTCACTGTGACAGCTTTACAATGTATATTTATATATAATTGTTTCATTTCTTTCTTAAATGTATAGAAATTTCAAGTGAGTAAACATTTAGCTGTTCTGTGACTTGCATAGGTTTATGAGTGGTTTTAGGATCTTTCAATAGCACTGCAGAAAGAACAGTCACATAGAGAACTAACAACAAAGGGAAAAAAGGATTCACTTAATTATGTTTTCACAGTTGGCATTTCCTTAGATTCTTGGCTGGTCAAGAAAATTTTTGGTTTGAAAATTACTGTTAATTTCTTGCTAATTAGCACTTACAGATTTAATTTTTTTTTTTACAAAGACTTTTCCATCTGAGTATATGTATAATTTGACAATTTCTAGGAAAAAATATTTTTTATAAATATAAAAAATTACTTGTCATTTGGTTTGTCTTATGCATGTGTCATACAAAGTCTATGATAACTTTACATTTAGTAAAAGAGTTGTGCTCTACAGGGGCATTGATAAAAAAAGCAAGATCAATGAAAGAACAAAA
>NW_020955254.1:212477-266757 GCF_003031625.1 Empidonax traillii
CTAGCATCCATTGTCATGGGATGCAGAGTGGCTTACAGAACCTGGTAAACTCAACAGGGTCCTGAAGTTTGGGTCCTCATTGCAAAGGTGGGTGATGCAAGTTTTCCAGGATGGATGAGGGTGTAAGAGCCTTCTCCTCTACTGGTGTAAAAACCTTCCCCACAGCCAGACTGAACTCTGGCACCCAAGCAGAATGAGTACAGCTTTCTCCTGGCTGATATACCTCTATCTGTCTCCCAACAAGGTTTAATTTTAGGAGGACGGGAAGAATGGAGCAGAAGGAAGGAGAAAACTCACCCCTGGCTACTTTTACACAGATATATCCTGGGAACAGCCTGAGAGCAGCCCTGAGGAGAAAGACTTGGGGACACTCATGGATGAGAAGCTCAACATAACTCAGCAACATGTGCTCACAGTCCAGAGAGACTACTGTATCCTGAGCTGCATCAAATGAAGAGTAGCCAGCAGGTCGAGGGAGCTGATTCTCCTCTTCTCTGCTCTTGTAAGAGCCCACTTGGATTACTGTGTCCAGCTCCGAGGGCCTCAACTCAGGAAAGCCATGAACCTGTTGTACCATGTCCAGAGGAGGTGACCCAGAGAGGTGTCACAAAGATGATCAGAGAATTGTAACATCTCTCCTAACAAGAAAGGCTGAGAAATTTGAGGCTGTTCAGCCTGGACAAGCGAAGGCTCCATGGAGATCTTAGAGCAGCCTTCCACCACCTAAACGGGGACTCACAAGAGAGTTAAAGAGGGACTGTTTTTTTGACAAGGGCATACAGTGATAGGACAAGGGAGAATGTCCTTAAAATGGAGGAAGATAGATTGAGATTAGCTATAAGGAAGAAATTCTTCACTGTGAGAGTGGCGAGGGACTGGAACAGGTTGCGCAGAAAAGTTATTACCATACCTGGAAGTGTTCAGGGCCAGGTCAGATGGGGCCCGGAGCACCTTTTTCTAGTAGAAGGTGTCTCTGCTCATGGTTGGGGGGTTGGAACTAGATGAATTTTAAGATCTCTTCCAATCCAAACCATCCTGTAATTCTATGATTCTATGAACACACCGACATCAGACAGTTCTGAATTAGTCTAGGCGTAGCCAGCCATTCAGGTCACATTCCCTCCAGGACTGCTACCCTGCCGCCTGAAGCCAACTCCCTTCATGGTTATGTGGTCTACCTCAGGTTTAGTTCATCACACATATATGTGTGTGTACCTGCTGCACAGTGCCAGACTTGTGGAAAGATGGAAGTGCTGGTGGAGCTCTGGAAAGCAGGGACAACCCCAGGCTACGTTCTGGAGAAACGATCAGTCTCATGTGCTACCCCAAGGCTGTCTACTGCCCCCGGTGCTTCCCAAGGGGCATATTGTGAAGCAGGGATGGTTTAACAAGTTTCAAAATGCATAGTGATGAGGGGAAGGCAGAGAATATAATGTAAGCCTGCAAGAAAAGAATTTCAGATCTTCTTTTAGTTCTTACTACTTCCCTTGCGGTAATCTCTGAAGCTCATAAACTTCCCGTAAGTCTATGCCACATTTCAGTGCTTTGATATATTAGATACCTATATGTGGGTTCACTTCCAAGACCTTCAAATTTTTAAGATTTTCTAAAGTTAAATTATGATAATAATTTATTTTCACAGGTGCCTGAACCCTTTTGTGTTGTACATAATAGTTTTTACTAATTTCTTCTCTCGTACTTGTTTAGAAAAGGAAACTTAATCTGAAATTCTGTGCCAGACATAGGTCCTCATGTAAACAGTACTCTGTCTTTTTCCCTGTTGGTAGTCATGGCATCCTTTTTTTTGTAGTAGAAACAAGAGAAACCCTTCAGGATGACTTCAGATGTATCTCTGTTGGTGAAGGCAAAGGAGGACCAAGCAAAAAGCAGTCCTAGACTCCATTAAGGCTTGACAGAGAGCAGAGAAGATATTTATGTTCCTGGACGGGGGATTTCTGAGACTCTGAAGCTAGTCACTCAGAAGCTCATCTTTTCCATTCTTCTTCCTCACTACTCTTCAATAAAGTTAAACTAGAAGAGTCACCCATGCACACAGACTGAAGAGAGTATTTATCTTCAAGGAATAGCTAATATAGCCCCTTCCTTGCTATGGATTTAGGAGGAAAACTTCTCCCTCTTCAGACAGTAGGAAAGCGGATTCTGCAACTGCTTGGCTGTGTTTCAACCAATTGGCAAAACTCACATGTATTACCATCAAAACTGGATGGACACAATAGTGATACGTGCAACATGAGTTGCATTCACATGCCCAGGATACACAACAAGAGACAGAGTGAGTCCTACCAATAACATAGCACTCATAGAATCGTAGAATCATTTAGGTTGGAATAGACCTCTAAGGTCTTCAAGTCCGATCGTTAATCTAGCACTGTCAAGTCCACCGCTAAACCATATCCCTAGGTGACTGCCACATGGGTCTCACCAGTGCCGAGAAGAGGGGGACAACCACTTTCCCAGTCCTACTGGGCACACTATTTCTCATATAAACCAGGATGCCACTGACCTTCTTGGCCACCTGGGCACACTGATGGCTTGTGTTCAGCTGGCTGTCAACCAGCATCCTCAGGTCCTTTTCCACTGAGTAGCTTTTCAGCCACTCTGTCCCCAGCACTACATGGGATTGTTGTAACCCGAGGGCAAGATCTGACACTCTGCCTTGTTTAACCTCATGCAGTTGGCCTCTTCTCATTGATACAGCCTGTCTAGATCCCTCTGCAGAGACTTCCTACCCTCCAGCAGATCAGCGCTCCCATACAACTTGGTGTTGTCCACCAACTTCCAGAGGGTGCACTCAGTCCCCTCATCCAGATCATTGACAAAGATAATTAACAGGTCTGGCCCCATTTCTGAGCCCTTGTGACCCATTACCAACTGGGAAACCCACCAACTGTGGGAAGTGGTATCAAAGGCTTTACTGAAGTCTAGGTAGACAATATGCACAGCCTTTTCCTCATTCCCTAAGTGGGTCACCTTGTCACAGAAGGAGATCAAGTTACTCCAGCATGACCTGCCTTTCCTAAATCCACGCTGGCTGATCACCTGGTTGTCCCGTATGTGCCATGTGATGGTGTTCTAGATGATCTACTCCATGACCTTTCCCATCACTGAGGTTAGACTAACAGGTCTGTACCTTCCCATATTCTCCTTCTGGCACCGCTTGAAGGGTTTCCATTGCTTCCAAAAGCTGTTCTGCAGGCTGATGTGATACAGCTTTTCTCCCTCACTTTTTTTTTCCCATCCACCCAAGAGTACCCAGACTGAATATCCAGAATATCCATCTGCTCTTCCAGACTCACTTTTTAGGAGTTATAGTCAACTTGTGCTGTCTTTCTTTAGTGATTATAATGTCTTTTACTGTTAAGGATTCTCCAGAGTTATAAGGTCCAATCTATTTTCTCCTGAATAACCACCAACAAATCACTAGGACCATGTTGTCCACATCGATGTATGACCCATGGTCATCAAGCTGTAAAGCTTGTTGAACTGTCATACAAAAATCTTCACTCTTGTGACCAGTGACAGTACTCAGGGATATGGAACGAAGCTCAGGTGGAGGGCGGGGGGTGATTAGGTTAGGTATCAGGAAAAATTTTTCACCCAGAGGGTGGTTGAGCACTGGAATCAGAAGGGATTTATCTCCAGAGATACGTCCAGCAGCACCCAAGAGGCACAATATTTAGCTCTTTTGTAACAGAAGACTTTGAACCTGACACATAACACTCAAGTCTGAACCTCCTCATATCTGGAAGGTCTGGCCACCAGAATAGCCATGTCAGACTTTCCAGCACCTCTGCAGTGATTTCCCATTTTGACCAGTCCAGCAAGGTCCTCTGGAAGGCTTAGTGAATAATTGTTACTGTTGTGGGATTGATAGCATGCTTTAGTTCTCTGATTCATGTCATTCTAAGGATAAAATTTCATCTAGATATGAATCCTGAATTGATTATTATAGTTACACTACTCTACAATAATTACAAATATTTTAATTATTTACATATTTACATATAATAATTTATAATAATTCTAATTTACATTAGCCTGTACAGGGATGGAGGTAGAGGCCTCATGGTCGCACAACTCAACCTGGTTATGATTAAGAGAAGAGTTTAAAACTTCTTCACAGAACTTTATCTTTCAATATTTCAGCTTTTTTTTGATTGAATAATTTTTGAAAATTATGCTATCAGTTTTGTTACTTGTCTCTAATAATAGAATTATTAGTCAAAATTGATCATAATTAAAAAAAAAAAATCTATAATAAGAACTGAGCAATCCAACTGAGAAACTGCCTCAGTCTGAGAAAGTCACATCTTCTCTGATTTTCCTGAAATCAAAGAAAGCTGACAATAGGATAATGAGAGGCATCATTAGTATCCAATACACCCACACTTGAGGCCCTAGGCTGGAAGCTACGAAAGAAGGGTGTAACAGGCAGGTACACCAGTCATTGCTAAGACTGTTACATGTAAGCATGCTGCCGAACAGGCCTATTTGGGTGGTCATATGAATAAATCAAATCCCTTCCGAAGCTTTTATATTTGCTGCTCCTGGATTTGACAGCAACAGTATTGGTACACACAAAAAGATTGTGATGGTCTTGTGACTGCGGAGTTTACTTTATCATGCCCCTACCGCAATGAACAGTCATCAAAAACTGCAGCGCACATTTTATGCACAGTACAGCAGGCACAGCTATGTGAATGACTGTCCTTTAGTGACATTCAGACGTAGAACTAACTCAGTGTATGGAAGCAATTTCTTTATCCAGAATAAACCATGGCAGGTTACCGAAAAATTCCTTCAAAGTGTCAGTTTGGGCAACTTCCCAAGAAAACATAAAATGCTTTAAAGTCTTAAAAGACTTCCAGTCTAGTACTCCACAGAGTTATTGCATTGGCACTTTAATGAATAAAACCAAGGCAAAACGTGTCAGTGGTTTATCTCTAGTGAGTATGTTTCAGTGCAGCTTCTTTCCCTACTCACTGGTAAACCTTAACGCTGTTCTTTTCTCATGGATAAGCAGTTGTGAAGAGTTGACCGGGTCAGCAGAAGAAGTGTGTAGCTGGATTTACTCATGTGGCAGCCAGCCCAAGAAAACAGTGAAATTGTTATTGAAAGCAAAGAAGAGATTACCAATAAAACCACTCATTAGGGAGCAAATGTCCTCCTGTGTCAGTCATGTAGGCATCCTTCCCTCTTCTCCTGTCTTCTCCTTACAATATTAAATAAGTTTAAATTGTAACTAAGACTTAGCAAAGACCAGACTGGTATGCTGGGCTTGTACTAGGCCAGTATCTGATTCTGCATACAGCACATGCACGTCTAAAACTTGACTATGCACCCTGTAAAATCCTATCTTATCTCCTAGACTACTTGTTCCCACCAAGGCCTACAGTATTAGATGCTTGAAAATCAATTTTCTCCTACTCCAAGTAGTAGAGTAAAAGTATTAACCAGGAAGAAAATTAAATACTTGTCTTCCAAATGTCCATATTAGCTACTGGACTACATATCACATCTCTGCTGGCAAGAGGATATATACATCCCACATGATATTTTAATGTTCCTTCTCAAGGTGGGAAAACGTTTAACATTCTTTTACGGAGCTGGATCTGCATAAAGGCCAACAGTAATTCAATTTTTAGTATTCTGAAATAGGCTACAGAAAGTTTGCATTCTAATAGCAACCTCACTGTGATACTTATGGCTGCCTATAATACCATTAAAGGGTGGGGGTTTTTCCTTCTTTTAGAGGCTTGTGACATTCACATGATGCAAAACTCTCTTACAAGCTTTATAATGGGAAGGCCTTCACAATCTTTCAGCTATGGCCTGCCACAGAAGATAATGCAGTTGTTATTTATTCTGAGAACTTAGAGTACACTGTGTTTGTGCCATATTTTTTCAGGATTGAAAGTTCAAATATATAATCGCAGATTTTAAGAATGTGGTCTGTCACTTCTCTGTGGTGGCTTGTAACTTGAATGCCATTGGAAAATAAGTCAATGGCCAGTCAGATTGATGTTGTAACTGTTTGAACATAAATATTGCTATTCTGCTGATTGGCTGGCATACCTTTTTGAATTATTGGAAATAGTGGCCATGCTGTTAAACATTTATTGAAACCGTATTGGAGAAACAAGCAAAAGATAGTAAATTTTACAGGCATAATTTCTTTTATTGCAATGTATATTTGAAATTTAGCAAGATAGTAACTATCAGATTTTTTATAAAATTAAAAAGCTGTACAGGAGCCATTTATCAGCAGATGGGTCCCAAAACATTCAAATTATTTCTAAAATGAGATTTTCAGGAATTTTACCTTCAAATTTTAACTCATAAGACTTGAAGATATACACTAAATTATTCATTCAAAACAGGAGCTAGAAAGATAATTAAATGGGAAATTTAATCCACCTTATGTCAGAAACATCACGGTAATGAGATCATATTTATCTCTTTATTTCCTTTTGCTTCAGCTCCTTCCTGAAGTTGTCAAGGGAAGCAAATAAAAAACATGTTCAAGGAAACTTCTGTGGCTTTAGATACAGGGACATTCAGTTAGCTGAGCTCTTCTATGCATTCATGCCACAGATGTGCTGTATTATTCTTCTTTTTTGTTAGTCCAAAAACACTTTTGTAAAGCACCAGAACATAGAATAATACGACACTATCACACAAGGACAGCAAAAAGACCACGGTCTGGGTTGGTGTCAAGATTGAACTACCTTGCCTCCTTTTTCCTTTAAGTCAGGATCATAGCACAGTAGAGCGAGTACATCAGTTTTCTTTCTCCTTTGCACTGAGAAGAGACATTTCTCCTCCAGGATCTCTTGCATAGCCATGGAAAATAATCGGATCCATTACAAATCAGAAATAAATACAAACTGTCTCTGCATAGTGACGTTCACACATATGGTTCTTCCTAACACAAGCAGCTTTTTTTCTGCTTTACTCACAGTATTTGCTGAGGATGGCTCTACAAGAAATAGAAAAGCTAGCAAATTCTGATCTGCCTTTTATAATGAGAGCAATTTTTACTATAAACTTAAGTTCAAGTGTCTTCTGACAGTAAGACAGATTTTTGGGTTTTTCTAGTTTTAATAGTAGAATAAATTAAATAATACAACAAAGTCTACTACAGGAAGGGGATCCTTATTAAAACAAAATGGAACTTCATGTGTTTCTGACTGTTTGAGCCTGAGGCTTCTCCCAGGTGCTAGTAATATATTGGCAGCCAAAGTCAGGCAAAAGTTCAAGGGAACGCTTCTCTGCTTTTAAAAATCTGACAAGCAAAACTTCCAGTTACTGTTTTGAATAAATGATTTATAGACAACTTTCTTAGGAACAGTTATCTGTCAATGATATTTCTCTGTGATTTCACCTCTTGAAAAATCTGTTAATTAACTGCTCTATATATACCCCAGTAGTGAACTACATACTGAAATACCACTCTCATTTACAACATAGAACTTTTTTTGCATGATCCTAATCACAAACAAAAGTAAGTTACTCAACCCTGGCAAAAAAAACCTAACTTCTGCACTTTAATGCATACACAGTCCAATTTTTCTTTCTTTTGACTTTCTTTTGTGATATCTCTTTTGCTGTAGTATGCAAGAAGTCTGCCTGAACTTCCACTCTCCAGACTTCACCAGCTTTGTCTGTAAGATTTTTTTAATATACTCTTCAGAATTTTTCTGCTCTCTCTTTTCGATCAAAAAAGGTGTTGTTTTGTTGTTTTGATTTTGTTTGTTGGAGGTTTTTTAAAAATAAATAAATGTAGAATGTATTGTTTCAAATTATAAATCTTTTATTTTTATCTTAACTCATTTAAGGCTACTATACACTTCTAAAGTAGTATACAGAGGTCTCAATTTACCTGAGAATATATATACTCATATTATTTAAGAATAAGATGGTTTTAATAATATCGTGCCCAATCAAGTAAGCTATATCATTACAGGACACACAGTTAGCACAACCAAAAATTACACATAAAATAATGAACGCTTGGAAATGCACTTAGTTTACCTATACATGTAGTCTCTACTTTGAAAACTTAATAATTTCACCATTAAGACAATACGATTCACAGACACATTTTCACAGGAACAGCTGTCTTTTTAAAAAAAGTAATTAAAATAATCAAATCACCACTGAAGTTTGTTTCTCCTACAGAGATAAAGTTGAGATCTAAATGATGACTATCTAAGAAACAGGCTTCCAAGTTCCCCAGAATGTTTTTTGTGCTTTTATTGGATTTCAAAATGGGGAGAGAAAGTACACCAATTCACTGTGTTGAACTACATTTTGTGCATGAAGAATGTGGCTGTCTTTCAGAAAGAAGTAGAATCCTGGAACTCTAAACAGTGAGCATATCTCTTGTAAACTTTCAAGAAAAAGTCATTATAGCTGTTGATTTTTAGTCATTCCTCTTTTTTATTCAGCTACTGGTAATTCATACTTATGCTTTCTTCTTACAATTCAAAATCTTTAATGAGTTCCCTTGGTTTTGCACTTAGAACCTCAAGATGAATAGTCATGGCTAAATTATAGCACAAACTGACATATACATCTAGGCCATAGCATTTGCAATACGAAAGCCTTTCACCATATTTAGTATTTAGAACATGTAATTATTTATTCCCTTGACTGGGTTAGACTTTAGAAGGTAAAAAGGTCTCATATAGTTCCTATAAAGTGACAGAAATATATCGGAAATTTTAGATTTTGGTTGAGTTTTTGTTTGCATTTTAAAGGGGACACTATTTCTCAATCAGAATCCCATGATCCCACTTAAAAGATCTGTAGCATGGTACAAATTTCTGAGAAGAAATTTCTTAAATGCCAATTTAACTAAACTGCATTAAATAAACGTTTGGCTTCTCTGGAATAGGAGTCATACCACTACAAAAGTAGAAGAGACAAGGTAATACGTGAAAAAAATATTAGAAAGGGAGAAAATCTAAACATAGGTGAGAAAGTATTGCAGAATATTTCACATTCTGCTTAAATGAAGAACAGATTTGAAGTATGATAATCTGGTTTCTAACTATCTTTCTGGTTTTCTTTTCTTTTTTTTTTTCCCTTAAAAGGGAAATGTTTGAGAACTTGGGGATGAGATACAAAAATACATACAAGAGTTTAAGACCAACTTAATTCTTTCATGTTTGTATATTATTGGATTATTGTGCTTAATGTGGATGTTTTCCCCCATTTTTCAATCCACTATAAGGCATTTTTCTAGAAGAAATTACACATGTAAAATATATGCCAGAAGTGCTGGATTATACTATTATAAAGTTCTAAGGAGATAGGTATTGCTCAGTATTACCGTATTCATCACTGGGAACTGCTTTATAAGACTTCACAAAAGCAATCAAGTAAATGAAGGAAAGAACTTCTTTTCAAATAGTAGATCTATCCATAGACAAAGTAAATTATTCAATTGAAATATGTTTCTGAATTCTTGGGTTTATTTTCAGTTTAACTGGCAATCACTTAGCTTTTTCTTGGTGGGGATAATTTCCTTGGTCTTGATAAAGTATTGAAATGCATGTTTGGATATACCAAGGTGTATATTGGATTTTCTCAGTCCCACAGAGTTAGCAAATATATAGCAATTTACGGGACACTGTTTTTAACAGATGCCTATGTTTATGCATGGTAGATGAGCACAATACTAGCAGTTAAATATATATAGTCTATTTGAAATTGTCATAGTCTGATAAGTTGACTTTGTAATAGTAATTACTGTATTTGCAATTTTATTCCTTTGTTTTCTTACCTGAAATTTGGAGGAAATTATTTTTATTAATGAAATAGATCCTCATCTGACCACAAGAATGACAAGTAGATTTATACTTTCTTATTTCTCTTTTTTCCTGCAAAATTTGTTAGAGGATAGAGTTTGTCTGAATAATCACAGATGCATTAAACTATACTCTTATCACTATGTCGCATGAGAAAAACACACCAAGGGGTTCTCCTACTCAGATCCTGAATCCTTCAGTACAGGATTCAAGAGATGCCTGGCTGAGACAGTTTTCTTTAACTTCACTCCATTAACAACCCAATCAGTGGATGGGGATCCCTTCTATCCCAGAAAAAAATCCTGGAAGAAGTCATGTCCTTATGCAGAGCAACTGAATTCCACTGTTAATTTATTCTTATACCTCATTGATAAGATCCACTTGATTAGGTGCACAAAAAGTAGATAAACTTAAACTTAAAAAAACTACCTTTTTTTTTTTTTTTTTTTTTTCGTAGACCTACTGTTAGTTACTAAAACTTACTGGAAACATAGTGCTTTCCTGATGTGTGTTAACCATCTTCTTGTACAGATATGAAAAAAAAAACTTTGCCTTGCAGAAGGAGGAACTTGTAAGTGCAAATGATGTTTTTTCATGTGGAATCATAGATAAGCCCTCTGAAAGGTCTTGGAAAAGATTACTTTAAAATCTAGTCAGACAACACAACTAAAGAATTCTTCAGAAGCTTCCCTAGTAATAAGCATGGATTTAATCATCCTCCAATGAGTATTCTCACAAATTGAAAAAAAAATATTTTTAAACATGAGATAAATATGTCTATGGAAATATTTAAAAATAGCAGAAGACTTTTTGAACTTTTTACACTATCCTTAATTTAGTTGTTGATTCCTATTATAATCAGATTTTTAAGCTGCTGGATTTCTGCACTGCAAACACTCCAGCTAAAATAAGGAAGGAATAGTGATCATGAAATTAAAAAAAAAAAAAAATCCAAAAGAATCTTGAACAAAAATCAAAATAATAGGGAAAAAAAACAACATTTTTTTTGTGCTGGGAAAGAAGAATACTAAGATAATTTTTTATTAAATCATTTGAACAAATAATTTCCTTTCTCTTTTCTTAGGAGATAGGGGAAAAGATTTTAAATTAAAATTTCTAAAATTAAAATAATGTTTCATTAAACACCTTCCAGTACTGACCAAATAATGATGAAAATGCAGATGAAAGAGAATTTTTTTTTCTAAATGATTAAAAAATACATTTTAGCTATGACTAGAAAAGGGTAGATATTTCCTTTGTACACTGTGCTTCACCTCCAAGTACATTAAAGGTGGGGGTGGGAGCTGGGAAGGATTACAAATCTGATTCTTTCTATTTTCTATATATGCTGAATCTTCTGAAAATCTGTAGCTAAGTATCTGGGGCATAGACCCATCTGTGATTGGTTCTGGCTCTACAACCTGAGTCTGAGGGGAGCTTGTGACTGGAGGGGAGATTGTTTTCCTCCAGTCGCATCAAATATGCACAGCTGGGTGCTGCTTTTAGAGCACCTGGTGAAACTGGTGGTAGGGGAGAAACACAGCAAATAGCAAACCTGTAGCAAGGGTCCACAGTAGGAGGTAGGATGTGAAGAGCACAAGGAGCTAAGCATGCAGGGTGACTGAAAGAAGATGACTTTTCAACACAACCCAGGGAACATGTGAAGTCTTCCCAATCAAAGTCAGAGGTTGTTGCTGGATGGAACCTGCACACAGGGACATGGTGGGCAGAACCTCCTGCTATACCTGACAGACTGCATTTGCACCTTCAAAAAATTAACTTCTAGGTAATTCTCTTCTGTTCTCATAAAACTCTGCATGAGACACTGGATGCCTTCTTCTGTGTTCATTTCAAGGGAAAGGAGGCAAAGAAAAAAGTACTGCGGTATTGAAGTGTTTCTCAACAGCAGCCATCTCACACCTGGAAAGCACAACTGTCACAACAGTATAGAGAAAACAGTTATGATTACAGATTTCTTTGCTTTTGTTTTTCTGAAGACCATACCTTGAAACAATCCTAGACCTTTGTAGACAGCTTCTGTTACAAGCACCAACATTAACTCAATGTTTAGTATATATAATTAGATCCATACTATACGTATTTATTTATGCATATATAAAATTATGCATTCTGTAAAACACATATATATTTTTATATAGCTTTATATATTGAAATTAATACCCAGCAATCAAACATATACTCACTAGTGCCCATATTTACCATATGTTCAGTTTGTGATGCCCTTTGGCATCGAGAATTTGTCCATTTGATACATAAGAATTAAAAACTTCACTGGAACAGAATCCTGTCTGATAAGTTTAAGAGGTTTCTCAGTCTGTGGTTTGGAAACCACTGAAATGAATGCCATGAAGCGAGTCAAGCCAATTTAAAATAAAATTAAGAGCCTTGTCTATTTCATTTGCATTAGGTATCTTTGCTGGTTCCAGTTATAAAGAGTCCCCCGGAAAAATTATGTTTTAAGAAGAACCAGTGTTCACCATTCAATTTTATCAGGATTTAAACTATGGAGTTATCCTTGTGGTTAAAGAAGAAAGTCAGAACCTCACATACTTCAAGCAGAACCCTCAAGATTTAGGCCTTTGGCAGTCAGTATTGTTCTGCTTAGTAAATTATATAAGTAGCTCAACTTACTGCTTATTCCTAATATAGAAATAGTTCTCTAGTTAAATAGAGACATTATGGCTTCTTTTTTGTTGTGCAAATATTTTAACCATTTATGCAAGTCCAACAGTTGTTTGTGCAGGACATGATCTCATAGAAATATATTTGAAATATTTTTTCAATCAAGACCCTCTTGACCTACTAACCAACTCTGAAGAAAGTGGCATTTTGATATGTAATGTGTATTTTTTTATTGATTCCTTATGTATCTCCCTGCTGTTTTATGCTGGCTACCCATCACATACCTAAGCAGATATACTTAAAGCAAGCTGTCTAGGAATAGGTCAACTCAAAATTTCCAAAGAAAAAACTATCACTTAGAACATTTGGCCCTCTTAGAACATTTGGCCCTCACATTTACTTATGGACAAGAACAAAGCCCAAGATTAGGTAATTTGTTCTGAAATGTCAATGCAAAATTGTAGAAATAAAATGTTTCATCAATAGACCACTAAAATTTAATAATATTCACAACTGTTGGTTTTCTCCAAGGACATTGCTAAGTCATTCAGGCTGAAGAACAGTTGTGAAATGTTTCCCCTACTCTTTTTTAAACTTAGAGAACTGTCCCTTGCCTCTGATAATACTACTGCTCCATAAACCTTGGGATATAGATGTAGCTTTTTGTATCTGATTGCTCATGTTTCTCTGAAGTTTCCTTGAAGGAACTGAAGTTAAACAGGTGGATTTCCTTCTTTCTGTGAGGCACAAATAGTCAGAAGTTTGGCTACTTAGTTCATGGGACTCACTTTCAGAAACCTGGTCTTCTGGGAGCTGATGGGGTCCCTGTGTTGGAGAAGGGGAAGAGCACCTTCAGGCATAGGCTTGCGAAGATGGTGAAGATGGCTTTAAACTAAAGTTGCCTCAAAAGGGGAACCTCAATACATCCCACTCAGATCAATTTGATGCCAGGTCCATCCACCAATAGATGACCAGAGCCTGAAGAAGGATGGCAGGTCAGAAGGAGAGGACCTAAAGGGCAGCACAAAGGAATTCCTGCCACTCCAGCCAGTAAATCAGATTCCTAAGGGGCCCAATTTAGATGTCTCTGTGGAAACACACACAGCATGGGGAATGAAGAAGTGGAGTTAAAAACATGCACATACCTACAGTGTTATGATTTTACTGGCATCATGGAGAAGTGATTCGATGGCTCCTATGACTGGAGTGTTGGAATGCCACAGAATCATAGAATCAGCCAGGTTAGAAAGGACTTCTGAGATCATCAAGTCCCACTCTTGGTCCACTACCACCCTGGTTACTAGACTATGGCAGTCTAGAGGGGAAGCCTTATGAGGAGCAACTGAGGTCACTTGCTTTGTTCAGCCTAGAGAAGAGGAGGCTTAGGGAGACCTCATGGCAGTCTACAACTCCCTCACAAGGCTCCCCAGGGAAGTGGTCACAGTGCCAAGCCTGACTGAGTCCGAGAAGCATTTGGACAACACTCTCAGACACATGGTGTGACTCTTTGGGTGTTCTGTGCAGGGCAAGGAGCTGGACCTGAGGATCTTTATGAGTCCCTTCTAGCTCAGGATATTCTATGATTCTGTGAAATAGTGCTTCTATTAAAACAAAACAAAAACAAACCAAAAAAAACAGAGAGACCATAAAAACGAACTACAGTGTCTATAGGAAATCATATGAGTTCAAAAGACACAGAGAGACAAGGTGACTTCAAGCAAGTGATTCAAGACTGTATTTTCAAATACAGATGAGAAAATTCAGTTTCATTAATCCATGTTATTACACCATGTTTGTTAATTCACATTTAAAGGGTCTAGTAATCTAATTAAACTCAATAGTTCTAATTAGCAGGTTCTCTCACTGCCATCCAGAATGGAAATACATACAGATGCTTAACTTAAGCACCTCTTAAAATACTGACATTGGTTTTTCCACTTCTGCAGAAAAGTGCTTTGAGCTTCATCTTTTTAGGTACATCTTTATCTTCAGCAATATATAATTATCCACAACATTGCAGCATCTGAGCATAGACACAAATGTTTTTCTACAGTGGAAATAGCTCAGGGGAGTAACAACGAACTAAATATTTGCTGTGTGCAACTTGTGTTAGCAAACTCCTTTGGGATCTTAGAGATTTGGATACCTTTGAAGAGTAGTATGATCTCATTTCCACACTGTAGGTGACCATTCTTCTGTGTTTGCAGAAAGAGTGGATCTGAACTCTGAAGACAATCTGAACTATGCATGTCCACCATGCCAAAGAGGAGAATTATTTGGACAGGATGTAGATTACAATTTACACTGATGCATGTAATTTCTATGACTCAGCCCATCTCACTTGTGCCATTGGCAGGAGATGTCCAAGTGGTAACAAATGCATATGGACTTAGCAGCCATCCACAGGCCTAAACTTTAGACATTTATATTAATACTGCCTTCACTACACTGGAGTATAAACAACAGATAGAAATCTATATTGAAGCTCTGGTCTGCACAAGTAACTGACCAGTATGTACTCTGCTCTTCAGCAGATTCTGAGAGCTAGGCTAATGACAGTGTATGATTGATAATTACATCTGTTCTTTCTCTTCTGTCTGCCTGTTCAGCAGAAAGTGCCTTGGCTCTCTGCGAAGACAGGGAGAGCTTACTTTTTACATGCAGCCACACATGTTTTCAAAGGTATCATTTCTCCTACTGAAAGGGTATAACTTTCTGATGAAGTCATTGACATACAACTTGAAATATGACACCATATGGAATCTGTTCTTTAGATTTCACGCACTTGTCACAAGAATGACTTGTGACTTTCTGTTAACTTCTGTTTTCAGACTTGTCAGTCTTAAACAAGAACAGTGGCTTCACTACTCGTAACTGATTTAAAATGTCTTTATATTGCATCATTTGAATTATCTATTAGAAGCCAAACATGGTGCTATTTGGTCAAGTATGTTCAGATCCTTCTGTTCTGCAGTGTAAGACTGCAGGCTGATAGGCATTTATCACTTCAAAAGACTCTCTTGTAAATCAGACTGAACACTAAGACCAGCCACCTAATTTATCACCAAGTACAATCAGAGATTACAGTTCATCAAATACCAAGAGCAAAGCTGGTTTTCTATAGGTTTTTTTTCATAGCTCTCTTAAATTAAAAGAGGCTTCCTTCACTTTGATAATATGTAAATAATAAATAAAAGTGTCTGCTTATACATTTCTTACTAGCTTCTGTAACAACCCCGTGGTGATGAAAACAACTATCATCTGCTAACTTGTATAACTGGCATGTTTTTAAGAACTCTGAAATCCTGCTTCAAGGCATAACTAAATGTCAACAGAAAGACATATTTCCCACCTACACAAGTAGGCTTGTAAATTGTGATTGGAGAAATACTTGGAGTATATTTGTTCTCATTGACAAGAATTTCATAGCCTTTCTATTAATAGATCAAAAAAAGAAAAAAAAAAGTCTAAAATATTTAGATACCTAAAGCAGGACATAGGCAAAATGCTGTTATATCTTCATCTGTGGATATATTTGTCACTACCTGAAAACTTCTTCTCAGATGTCATTAAAACCACTATGGTTGTAGTGGATGACCTCAAAGGCTGTAAGTTACATAGTTACCTAGTTATTCAATACATACATAGAAGTATGATACCACTAATATGAGGTGGGTCACTGTTGAGGGCCCTTGAGTAGTCTCGGCTCCCCTTGATGTGCCTAATCCTGTTGGTTATTTAGAGCATCTGTTCTTGAAGCGTCATGTTCCCAGCAACACACAGCAGCCATTGCTGCAGTTTCTGCTAACAGAAAGACATGAACTACTTACTATGAAAAACACGGTACTGCTGCTTTGTTTTCCATAGTTATGGTAACCCACAACATGCAAAGCAGGCTTTGCCGCTCCACTTCAGAAGTATTCAAACCTATGTCTTTCAGATGCCAGAGAAGCATACCAACACACATTTACAGGCAGTCAGGATGGAAAGGGAAAACAGGACATGTTCTTTCTTCCTTGCCTCACAAAAGATACGGGATTGAGGAGAAAAAAAACCTTAGGCTACATAAAGACAGCACAATAAGGAATATAAATCAGCAAGTAACACAACGGGCAAGAAACACATTTAATGTTTTATTGATGACTGTAAATTTTAACCTACTAAACCTATCTTCCTTTAGAAGAGACTTCTGAGCTCAGAAATATAAAGGACAAAGGTTCTTTCCTCCATGCAGATGTGGGAACTTCATACAGGCTGGCTGTACACTCAATGCAATCTTTTCTTGTTGTTAATCTTAGAAATTCAAATGTTCCATTTGACGTGTGGTTGTTTCTGTTCATGAACCATCCTACATGCCATAAAAAAAAAAAAAAAGAATCAAAAGATAAAACAAAACATAACCCCACCTATAAGAGCTAAAAAACTTAGGCATCCGAATTCTGCTGACTAATCGCCTAAAATGTAAGCATCTAATCCTTACCACTTAACACTTTAATGAATCAGACCATAAATTACTTACTTAAGATCACACAGGAAGCCTATGCCAGTAACTGAAACCTTCTCTTTTCATACTTTGTCTCGTGGTTTACCTGACACTGAATTTACTTACTAAAAGAAACACCAGACAGTTCACTTACATCTATGCAAAACAGTGGTGTATCACATTAGATTCATACACACAAGGAAAACTGCAACCATCCTTGTACTGTATCACTAATATATGTGTTCATGAAGAATGACTGCCTGAAGGGAAAAGAATATCCACTAAATTTCCCATGAACCTTGCTAAGAATCACAATTATGGTTGAGTTTGTGAAGAGCATTCCTGAAGAGGATTCCTCACTACAGAAACTGGAATGAAATCGTTAAGCTACTTTCATGGGACAACTGATGTATTCGTGCTCCTCACACCTGCCAGAAATCCTGATCTTCAAATTTACTACTGTTAGCCAGAAAGGGTGATTTTTTTCTGAAGCTTGAGTTCTTCAGTAATAATGTAAGAAATAAATGGCTGGCAAGACCAACACTCCGACAGCCTGAAAAAAAAATGAAAAAACACAAGAATGAAAGACCCTCCACCTGAAATACTCCATGTTGCATGGAACTAGCACTGTGAGAAAATTCTGGGTTTTGTTTTAGCTAATTCCAAAAACTCATGTCTTTCTCAGATACACCATTCCTTACACATTCACTTATTCATTTACACAAAATGGAAGAATTGCAGGGGAAAAGCTGTGATGTCAATGAATTTTCAGTGGCCTGACTTAGAGTGCTACCTGGCTACCTATAGATTTGAGTCTCACCTAGAAGGGGACTTTGGGAACTCTTCTCAAATGCCAGCTATCATTTAGCCTAATCAGAAATTCCTGACTCATGCACAGCACTAGAAGTCTTAAAAGCCCTAATACTTAATCACTGCAAAACTCCTTCTTGAGGTGCCTTGATGAATCTAGCTCGAATAAATATTCTATCATGCATTAGTAAATGAAATTCAAAAATATTGCTTGTCACTGAATAAGTGATGGACATTTTGTCTATCAGATGGCAATTATTGTACATTTTTTTCCTTTTGGAGTATAAAAGCTTATCTTTTAATATCCCAGGACTGAAAGACCCAGATAGGCATACCTCTTACTCAAAAAAATTGTGTGGTATTGCATAGTGTATCAGGGCAGCAAAAGAAAAAGGAAAATTCTTAATTTCTCCAATTGTTTTCCTTCCCATTTGCCTAACTTGAGTATCTTCTACCAAAATAAGTGATAAAAGTTTGTTCATCAATCTTCAGATTGTGTTTGGCAAAGAAATGTTGTATTAGAAATATTTGATTTTAGAAGCCTTGTCTTTAGTCTTACGTGGGAATTACTTTGTGTTTTATTACTCACATTTACATGCCCCAGAATAACATTTAATTTTAGCATGTAATAAGAAAATAAACCTCTTGTTTACTTTTGTTCACCACTAATTAGATATAATATTTTCCTCAACATTTGGCAAATCATAATTGCATAAAAATTAAGGAAATTGAGAGAATGTTCATAAGGAGGCAAACACAATTCAGTGAGAGTTTTTTGTCTGTCAGGTAAGTAAATTCCATACATCTGCACACCCAAAACAACTTCGCTCAAAATCAATGGAAAGGCTCCCTTTGGCCTCAGTGGCTATTGGCTCAGACCCAGCCTATTCCCATCAAAGTCAGCTCAGGACTTGAGCTAGATCATGATGTAACTGAATTAATTAGCATTAAATTATGAGAAACTGCTTTCCATTACTACAAATTACTTGTAAAATAGCCAGGCTTTACAAGCATTAATGATTTCAGCAGTGTTAGATGAAAGTTTCTTTCCATGAATATTACTAATTACAACTTAAGGGCCAAGTTTGGGCTTTCAGATTCCCACTGCCATTTTGCGCTAACAGGCATACAAAAGCGTGTGTGCCACCTCATTGTGTTAGCTACCAGCATCTTGAGCTGGGCAGAACCAAATCCAACACTGTAACTCTTCTCCTGAACTACATGCTTTATTATGTTGGACCATCAGGAAGTTCCCATTCCTTAGGAATTTTTCACAGCCTGAAAGTCCTCTGCAATGAACTTTTAGGTTGTTTGGATTTGTTGCTCTGATTTAATATATATAAGAGAGTTTCAAGCTGGGAATTTGATACTAAGTCTGTACTTCTGGCTCAAGCCCAGCTGTCTACATTTGGAAATGTATTTGATTTTGGAACACAGTTTTCTGGAATGGAATGTCAAGAAAATACATAATCAAGAGGGCATCGTAGATAACGAGCTACAAAAACCTGTTTGTCATCCTCCTCCCACGATGCCAAAGAGCCTTCTACGGCTGCTAATTAGAAAATTAGAACACCACAAATAGATTATATTTTACTGGCAGCATAGCATCTTCCCCCCAGTGTTTTGAAGTACTTTTTGAATTGTTTGCTGTCAGCAAAACAAGTGTGCTACCTGCGATCCTATAGACAACAAAGCCCGGCAGCAGGATTTCAGTCAGGTGATGTCACCCAGGTAAAATTGTACTGACAAGCTTTTAATTAAAGTTTTCCCACACATCTTTCTGCTGGTCCCCAGGAGCTATTATTCATTATGTGCCGACTGTCAGCCAATTGTGAGTCGAGAGGGAAGTGTTTTATTTTCAAAGCCCTTGCTGACAGCTAGAGAACACTTTGTTATACAATCTGTTTACTTTTTTCACACACACAATCTTGCTAAAGGGGAAATGGTCATGAAGTAGTGTTTACAGTTTATGGCAATAATTAAATGCATCTGGCAAAGCAGTAGCTGAAAGGAGGTCAGTGTGGGTGTGGGTGAAAAGCCATAAAATTCCTCCTATAAACAGTTACCTTCACCTTGTAGAGCCCCCAGCATTTTAAGAAAAAGCTTCTTTAGGAAAGGGCAGGTCCAAACAGGTGCACAGATTCTGAAATGGGAATACAAGGATCTAGCCCTGTGGTACTTGATGCTAAGAAACATTGTTCAGGAATCACAGTAACATTGTTCTTGTCAATAACTACAACAGTTTGAATTGGTTATAAAACAGCTGCTTGTCCTCTGAATTGCTAAATCCCAAAGTACTCACCTCTGTAAGAAGAAATGTACATTACATTAAGAAACAACATGCCACCAGATGAAGGCATAAGGCAGCGTGGTGTCCGGTTTCACCAAAGGACCAGTGTTTGTAATACTTACAGAGAAACTGTCCTCTCAAGATTTTTAATGGCTTATGAGAGAATGGTTATTTTATCAGTTGCCTGGTGATGATAAATATTTATTTAGAATTATGAACTACTTCTAGATCACTGTAAAAAATTGTAAGCAATAAACACTGCCTCAGCTAAAGTACTTAATACTTCTGTTTATTAAGAATAATAGAAAATCAATAGGAATTCTTAAAATGTTAGTAGATGAATTAAAACTAAGGCAATATTCATATATAGAAGTAAAAGAGAAATTACAATATAATCACTGCCAGACCATTGGTAATTCTGTGGAAATAGCTTCCACCACAAAGCAAAGAAACTAGAAAATAAATTAGTTGGTGATTATTTAAATAACATCTTTTACTGATATTATGATGACTGTTTCTGTGGTTATTGATCATTAAACAGCGGGCCTTAGTTGTCTTTGGACAGAGATGGGAGGTAGTGGTTGTAGACAATGCAGTATGCCTAATTTGAGAAGCCTTTTCTGCTGGGATGTCATAAAAAGTCTAGCCCGCCAGCATATGAACACATCTGCACAGGTTTCATTAATTAAAAGAAAATACTAAAAATTCTGATTGCAAATTTCATTCATAGGTTTCACTTTGTATACCGTTCTTACTCTCTATTCCTATATTTTCTTTTCCTCTCTAACAAAAAATTATTTTATTCCCTTTTAATTTTACTGGATGATAGGAGCAAGATTATATTTCTTTTTCTCAGTCACAGACAGCAAATAAATTCCAAGATACTGCACAGTTACATTCAAATTAAGATACTTGTGATCATACTAGTTTTTTCTTCCTAAGCTTAAACAAATCAACATACTAAGCAGTCAATAAGCAGTTTATGTTAATCTTTATTTTAAGATCAATGTTATAAGGGAGTATTATTACTTTAGGTTTAGCATTATACACACTAACAGCAAGATTTATTAGAGGTTTCAGAAATCAAAGTATAGAGATTAAGTAATTTGCCTGAGATTTTTGGGGTAGAAAAAGTGAGGAAGCACTTACTTCAAATATCAAAGCTGCCCATGCATTTTAGTTAATGACTAAAATCATGCATCCAAAATGTGTGGAGCGAAAATCACAATGCTAGACTACTAACTGATCAGAGGAAAAGGACTCATCACTGAGTAACAACAATTTCACTCTCTTCTCTCCCACGTTTTCTACCCTAGAGAGGTTGAGGGAATTGCAAGACAAAAGAGCTAAATATCTTCAGACAGAGCAGGTACTTCAATCCAACAGGGATCATTCCTTCAGGCACAGTGCTGTGCTAATGTGATTGCACATCTTCCTTCTGGAGCTAGTTCACTTCTAGCTGATCTGAAATGATAGGAAGGAACTGTCTGCAACGGGCTTCCCAGCTCCCTCCCTAGCATGTGCCTTCCTTTGTGATCCTGGACTCAGGACTCTCATCTGATAAACAAAAGGTACAAGGAGACATACTCATAAATTGATATATTTTCACAGAATCACAAAATATTCTGAACTGGAAGGCACCCACAAGGATCGTCAAGTCCAGCCCATAAGTGAATGGCCCTTATGGGGATCAAACCCACAACCTCAGCATTATTAGCAACGTTCTCCAACCAACCGAGCTAATTTCACAGTCTATTTTGAAGTTACCAGGAAGTGACAGAGAATTCACTTCATGAAAATAGGATTTTCAAATAAATCTGATAAGGATTCTTTAGAAAAAAAATCAGGTCTATCTGCTAAGGTTTGGTTGTACTGTGTGTGCACATGTGGTTGGACTTCGATCAGGCACTGAGCAGCAGGCAAGGCAAAACAACACAAAACAGCACCACCTGTTACTCAACACACATGTACTGGGGAACTAATGTTGAAGCACGTGCTACAGCCTCTTCATTGCTGCTGAGATTGCTACAAAAATGCAATCATGCTGAGTAGATATGAGAGAGAGATGATATATTTTTAACAGTATGCTGAAAGGATCTATTTTCTATTATTTTGCCCAATGCAAATTGTTATTATGATCAGAGGTCTAAAAGGAAGTTAAACAGGAAGGTAGCACAAAAAGAGATGGACTTATATAAATTCTAAAGACTGGTCAGTTATGCAACACAGTGGTGTTTCAGATTAAAGAATATATAGTTATTTTCTCTTGAAACAAAATTATTGAATGTAATAATAATTGTGTAAGCATGAACTGCCCTCCTTCTTTCAGAACACATGATCATTTAAATATTCTCTTATGCTCTGGCTCCAAGTTGCCTGCCATCACCTATTATTTCTCATATTTTTTGCTTTTTTCAGATCCTGGTCCCAATTTTGTAAACTGTGCTTAAACTGGGGGAGGAAACTAAAAAAAAAGCCAAACATATTTTATTAAATGTTTTTCACAACTTACAAAAAGATATCTCTTAGATCCCTGATCAAAATGGTCTGTTTAGAGGGCAAAACAGATCTGCACCTAAAAAAACTCCCCACAAGATAACCAAAAAATTCTGACAGTTTTTCCTACCTTCTCCAGTGTCATCTCTCATCTTTCATTTCCAGATAAGATCTGAATAGCCACCAGAGAAACCAATCATGCTTCTTTTTCCTACATGATGCCCCCTCTGGCTATGTAACTTATGTCTGGCCTAATAAAGGGAGAACTATTTATGTCTTGAGTATAACCAATTCAGACTTGAAATGTTTAAATCTTTAGCTGTTCAAAAATAGTGTGTTTTGTCAGGGTCAGTATATTACATGATTACTGCTATATCAAATAAAGTTACTTAGCATGATAGAGATCATACCTGGACAATGAAAGACAACTTGGCTTTCCGCCATCTTCTAGATACCTCTTTGTTGTCAGAGAAAGTACATACTAATGCCTATCTTCTCCTCTTGGTGTCTTCCTTGACAAAAAATTTCCTCTCATTACACTTCCCATTCATTTCCTGCCTTTCTTATGGACCATCACATCCTCTTCCTCCTGCAACGTTTACCTGATTTGGAATTACCAAGAAGCACTTCTTAACTTTTGAAATGAGATTTATTAAAAAGGTTCCTTTGGAAACTGACATTGCCCTGCAGGTCTCTTGCTCCAGGCAGCTGAGAAAGCAGACGAAGAGACTGTAAAGGCTTCCATTTGAACAACTCTTCCTTCATCACCTTTGGCCAGGTTATTTCCCCTAGTATACTGCAGGTTAGACTAGCAGCTAACTTGACTGTCTTTCTCTCCCTTTTGTTTTTTGCCACTGTTTATATTTTCAGTGAACTGATGCATCTCCAAATATGTTCATTATATTTCCCATTAGCTGGTGCAGGAAATTACTCTAGTTGTGGTCTTTCACTTGCATTCCTCTCTTCAGGTGCTGCAATATGAATTTGTCTTCATTTCCAACTTGTTACATTGCAATACCTGTTTTTAGGTGCTGTGTGTATGTGTGTTGGGCTTTTGTTAAAGCAGACAAGAAGAAAAGATACAGCGGGTATCTATTGTGCCATCCTTGTCCCTGTTCATTTAGTGCTTTTACAATACTATGAATGAAATAAGCATTAGGGATAGGAGGCAAGCTGCCTGAGGAAACTCACACAGAATTATGTTGACAGCCCAAAGAGGTGCACTGTGACTCACTGTTCGTGACTGCCCACATGTGCTGGAGCTGTGAGTTCACTCATAGTTCATGTCTCTGTAATGCAATGCAAAGGGGAGCTAGCTCCCGAGACAGTATTTCCCTTCTTACACTTATCAATGTAGGTCTCCCTATCATCGGCTTCCCATAAAGCAGACTGTGTTGGTCTAATTGAGTCTTCAGTCTTCCTGTACCGCCTCCTCTTCATGTTAACAGTGTGAATAGCAAGCAAAATCCACACAAATATCAGACTCACTCAGCAAGCAGCTGACACATGGAAGCTTACGGCAAGACAGGCTTTATGTAGCTCAGCCTCTTCCCTTGAATGAGGAATAAGTGCAAACCTCACACCTGAGCTACCACAGCCCTATGTCTGGTGTCAGTGAGGGATAGTGCCCTTTGAGCCACAGGCTTCTGAGCAGCCAGAGTCTGGAAAGAAAGGAAAGGTGAATAAAACTAGGACAACAACACCTTGTCAGAACAAAGATTCCTGTAATCTTTTATCTGAAAATACCTGTCAGAAGGCACTTCTGGAACAGTTAGGAAACAGGAAAATCTCATGCTGATGTATCTGCTGGATGATCTGCATCTCTTAGTGGCAACTCAAACTTCTGAGCCAGGAATAGCATTTTCATATTTATAATTTTTTTCTTCCGTTATTTTGTCCAATCATTTTTTATCTCAGATAAATTTCTAACATTAAAAACTTCCTTTTGGCAGGAAATCCTACAATTACACATTACGTGAAAAACTGCCTTCCTTTTCTGGGACTTGCTAGTTACTTGTTTCATTTGATGACTTCAATGTTATTGCAGTGTAAAAAACAGTACTAAGTATTGTTGTCACAGGAACGACCATGGATATATAGAACTGCGTCACATCTCTCCTATGACATCTCCTTTACAAAAAACCCCAAAACATTTCATACCTCTGATTGAACCTGTTTTCCTTTGACTTTGACATAATTTGTGCGCATTTCAAAGTTGAGATACCGGTTCTACATTCAATATTCATGTTGCAGATAGAGGATTTAAGTAGAACACTAACATCATCTATTCTGAGCAGTATTTATCATCATATTACATATTATTTTGTTTTGGTTTTTGCTTAGTGTTGAGCACAGTTTTCATTGAACTAAAAAATTTAAAGTGTTCCTTAATATGTATCCCTTCAAATATATCTGCCTCAAATTTTATTTGCCATTTGATCTGTGGCTCTCGCATCGTCATGATGTCCTTGTGCAGTACTTTGCAGGTCTCTCTCATTTTTAGAACCTTGATTAGCTTAATAAAGCTTGTGATTTTTTTCACCTTACTGCTCACTTTCTTCTTAGATCATTCATTAGGATGATGAACTGCACAAATATAATAGAATCATAGAATGGCCTGGGTTGGAAAGGACCTCAAAGATCATGTAGTTCTAAGCCTCCTGCCGTGGGCAGGGACACCTTTCATTAGTTCTATGTAAGACTTTACTAGTGATCTTCCACCATGAAAATTTTTTTTCTACCTGATTTTTCTCATACCAATATTTTCTCCATGTGAGAAGACTTATCTCACAATAAGTCAGTTCAAGAACTTTTGGAGAAGAAACTCCAAAAATAAATGTTTTTGTAAAACCAAATGGCTACATCAACTTACTTTTCTTACTTGTTGACTTCTTCAAAGAAGTTATAAATCATTAATTGATTAAAATTCTTTTCACAAAAACTAGATGATTCTTTCCTAATATATTTTAATGATTCTTTCCTCATATGTTATAGTCCTTATTCTATTTATCCCTATTTATTCATGTTTTATCTAATTCTATGCATTACTGTAATTTTCACATATTTTCTGGGTACACATGTAATTTACAGATTTATATGAATCCCTGAATGATCTAAAAAACTGCATCTTCAATCTTCATTACAAGGGAAATTATATGCTACAGTTACTATTTCAGCTATTTTACCAAGGAAACCTATGGAATCTGAGAGGCAAAGTTTTTGAAAATTGTTAAGGTTCAATTTAGGGATTTATTCTTCAACTCCTCCTATTTATATCTCTTTTTTTGAGATATATATAATGAGTTTCACCCAGAAATATTAATTACTATGTTTGAAACTTTCTAAAATTTTATGAAAAAAAAATTTTCAATGTATTTTTTTTACCATAAAATTATCTTCTCTGAACTCCCTTCAGAACTCCTGGTAAGCTTCCTACTTCTGATATATTTGAAAAATGATTAGTATCTTTTATTTATTTTGTAAATTGTTTCTTAGACTCTTTCTTGACTTTTTTTATATGTTCAAATCAATAGTTATTGTAATGCTCTTTTTGTTTTCTCCCTTAGTATAAGATATCAAGCTTTAGTTCTGCTATACTGAGGAGTCACAGCAGCCTGTGCAAACACATAGATGTAAACTCTTGGATACTCATGGGACATGAAAACTAAGAGATGAGAACTGTGTGGATTTCTTGGTGTGTCTTTTTGGAGTGGTGGCTTAAATGTGAAAGACATCGCTGAACAAGTTTGCCATGGAATCTCACTTTACTTCATATGACTGAAAAGTGGAAGCATATATAAGAAATACCCTAGTGTATAAGAAATAATATAGTTTTACCAGAGAAGAGCATTATTTAAACCTCCACATTTAACCAAACAGATATTTGTTGTCTCTACATATACAGCCTCTCTCTCACCAAAATATAAGTTAAATGTGCTGACATGTATACAACCATATACCAACAGACTTCAGACACTGGCAGAAAATAGTCTGCATATTATGTTCATCGGTGTTTTACTTTCCAGATACTATACATGCTTAAAATAAGTAGAGACTACACAGTTTGCCCATAATGCTCCAAAGAACTGTTCCACAGAATAAGAAGATAAATCCACTTCCTTCCAAAATACCAGGTTTCTGCAATCCAAACTCAGTGAATGCATGAGTTACTTATTTTTTAAAAACTATTTTAAGAAAATCTTAAAAATAGATGTAGAAGTTGATCATTTTAGAGAAGGTTATATCTTGGGAACTCCTTAGCTAAGGTATCCTGGGTCTTAGCTTAGCAAAGCATGAGTGAAACTCTTGAAGTATTTGATCATAACTAAAACAAAACAAAACACCAGAAAATAAAACACAACTGAAATTGAAATACTTGAGACACAAACAATTTTTTGTATTCCCGAGATCCACACACCAACAAAGTGAGCATAGAATCTCCTCTATCACAATTAGCAAAGGGAAAAATAATTTTTCTATTCCATACAAAGAGTAGTTTGCTTCCACCATCTGTCCAGATAAGCCATTGAGCAAAACCTGAAGCGAATTGAGGTTGTTTCACATTAAAACATTCTTGGCCTTCTTGAGACTAAGCACTGTAGAAGGAGCATATTTTAATTCCCCAGGAAATTTTTTTCTTCCAACTAATGATTACATATATTATACATAATTAAGTTTATATTCAAAACTATAACAGTCAAAATTAATACTTGTATAGTGTTTTTGCTCTTTAAAAATCAGTTTAGTAGACCACTCTGCTCCCTACAGAATAACACACTGAAGTAACAAGAGCACCAGTCAGTGAAATGCTTTATGGAGAACAAAATATAAGTACTTTGTTTCATCGGAGAACTGCCATAATCATGTGATAGTTATACTATAAGTTATGGCTAAGGAGGCAGGACAGTGCATTAGATTAATACTTTGCCTTCCTAATCTATTAACATACCACCTTTGGGACATGATTTTAAATCCACTGCACAGCAAAGTGACTGGAAATCGTTCCACCCTGACAGCTTTAAAAGATCACAAGTGAAACGTGTTAAGAAGGTCACAATCCAGTTGATACTGAACAGGAGCAGCCATCTCAGAAGCTACCCAGCAATGGTCCTCTTTCAGCATTCTCACCAAAACAGATAGCTTTATTACAGAGAGTATTTCATACTAGGCTGGTATGTCTATGATATGCTTGAAATACATGCTAAAGCCGTCCAGGAAAAGTACCCTACAGGTTCATTTTCAAAGAATATGAACCTGTAGTCTGCTATGTGTCTGCTAGTCATGTATAAAACTTTAGGAAAACATTTTCCCTATTGATGCTGGTATGAAAAGTGCAGAAGGATAAGTTGTAAAAGCTACGCATTTTATTGTTTCTTGCATTTTAAGAATGGATAAGACAATGACAAAATCATCTGAAATCACAAAAAAACTACATAAACTGTTTCACATCACTATTAAACTATTATAAATCATAACTTTATTCATAACTTTCCATTCTCTATCTGGACTAGACTATTTTTCTAACTACTACTGTAGTTAGAAACAATGTAAGTTTGTTATAAAACATTTTTTCAAATATGCAAAATATTCCAGATAATGTTGTGGTTTCTTTTCTTTCACCAATAAGTGTGAGTAAAGACAAATAACAATATTAGTAGTTTTCCTGCTGGTGAATTCCTAATTAAATAGTTTATTGGTAGATTATCTAATCTTCATTTAATGAAGACATTCAGATGGCACATCTTAAGTAAAACAAAAAGGAAAACAGCTGAATGCTGAAAGCACAACATAATTGGATATGGTCAAGTTGGAAAAGATTGAATTCTCATGTTACCGTTACTGTAATAAACATATAATTTTCTCTAGAAATTGTCAATGAGTGATGACCTACAGAAAATCCTTTATCTATCTCCAGTTATAATTTTAAACATACCTGACTGTATTTACTTCACTTCCATTTGACATTAGTCTTCACCCCATGATCTTGTTCCTGTACCCTAAATGATCACCTAATCTTTCTGGAGTCTTTCTACCTGAATTAAAATCAAGTTGAGGTTTTTTGCTTTAATAAATTAATCATGACTGAACTTCTCTAATTATAGTGAACACTTAAAGGAATAAAACTTATCTCAAAGTGGCATTTATGCAGAACAAATATATGAGATACAGGTGCATCTAATTCAAACTGCCTTTTGAATTAATTTTTATATTTTTTAACATTTTTCTGACAAAAATATTAATACCAGTATGGCTGATTTCCATCAATAAATAACAGAATAATCTGTCTGAACAGTGAGGATGGAGGAGGTATTTGGGAGTTAGTATACAGAAGATACTTAACCAAGGTTTTACAAGCCTGATTTTGCATCACTGCACTTAGGCTCCAGAGCTCCTTGGAAAGCAGATCATTCAGACTAAGTGGGACTCTGTTCTTAAAGGAAGTGTATGAACTAAGGTGAAATTATTTATAATTCAGACTAACTATGGTCGAAGTCAGAATGTACAACAATTCAGTGTGTGCTTGAAAACTGCGTAGTAAAACTCAGTGGATATCAAGGTGGTTATTGGGTCTTGGCCAATGTCTTAGAAATGTGTTCTCCAGGTAAGTGCAAGTATCCCTGGACAAAGATCCTTTACAAAACCAGTGCTCAGCTTGCGGCCAGTTGCTTTTTTTTCCTCTAAGGATAGCCACATAAAGCTCTTAAGAGATTCTGATACAGCTTTGGGGGCTTCTTTGAAATCAAATAGTCTTTGAGCAATTTTCCCCTCTCTATTAGAATTTGCAAAAATATATCACTCTTTCCTCGTTTCACATTGGTATGAGTTATTTGAGAAAACACCTTGTCACTTGAAAAAGTGAAAGCAAATTCCCATGCTAGGTGTCAGCAGTGTAAATTAGGCCTATTTGTACTTGCACAACTTACTTACTTAAACCAATTTAAATGGTACACTTCTGTTCTAAAGTATAAGTAAATACTAATGAGCTGCTCCAAGGAATAGGCTTATGAGAAATCCTTACTTTGTACAGAGTTGTAGTAATGACCAACACTGAGCTATAGTCAAATCTTGCACCACCCTGCAGAAAACCCCACGGGAAAAGCTAAGCACTTTGGAATGACTCAAAGAGTAATACCTGCAGTTAGGCCAAGTTCAAAAGCAAATCCAATGTAGAAAGGCATGGACAGAGACTGCTGTACTACCTTGCTTCCTTTAGGTCAAATCCAGGGCCTTACATTGTTTTTTGCATCAGGAGCACAGCTGAGATGCTGGTGGGGCATCAGTCTCTTGAAGCACATTTAATACGAGATTCAAAACCATTGCACAAAATCCTGTGAAGACTGTATCTCATGTGACAAAGGGGTGGATATCAGGTATCAGGGTCTGCATCTGAGAGAGAGAGAGAGAGTTGCAATCTTCTGAGAAAGTACAAAGGTCAAATTTAGTGGGAAATGTGTTTATTTTAATTATCCTACTTGCAAATTTTCTGCAGGATGTACCGTGAAAGTAATGAGGTTATGTTATTACAAGTTATCTATCATAACTCCCTGCTATTAAATCATTTTACTACTTTTGTGTAGATCAGAGAGCAGCAAGTAGTTGAACCTAGTTAAAATATTACATTTCTCCTGAGGATTAAATACTGTTCAAAGGGTACAGTAGCCTTTATTCCAGCAGCCTGGTTACACACAAGTATGATGTGCAACAAATCACCAGCAGAAAGGATTACTCGGAACAGAATGCACTATTATTTTATCAATCATTAAAAAAAAAAAAACAACACAGAGTAGTGTAGTAGAATCACATTTTATGAATGTGTGTACTGACCAAATTCGTGTTTAAAATGTTGAGGTTTAGTTTGACCTTAGTATTTGATGGGCCTGTACACATTTTTATAGTTCAGTTACTTGTAAAAACAAAACTCTGGAAGATAACACAAAAGGAAAATCTCTTTCAAACTCAGATTAATATGATTATTTTATTTTGCACCTATGAATGATGTCAGTTGACTTATACTTTAACTCATTTTAAAGAAAAACACCAAGAACAAAGACTAAAGAAAAACAAGAAGATTAAGTTGAAAGTCATACGTTAACTGTGAAAGACTCTAATCTTAACAGTAAAAATTAAAAATTTCACTCATGAACCAAATATTTTGTGTGTGAGAACAAAAAACAAAGGCAAAGGCCAGGAAATGGGAGTCTTCTTGTTTTGGTTTGCAAACCACAGGTTGCACATAAAACTTGGCAATCACCAGAGGCTTTTTATACCAAAACTTAACACTGAAAGTAATGGCAGCTACCTCTAATCACATTTCTCTCTGAAAGTATACATTTGGATCTTCATTATACTTTAGGATCATTCCTTTAGCCTTCCATCAGTTGCAAGCTCTTACCAGGACTCTAAAATTATGTTCACAACCAGAAGTTTTAGAAGCTTTGTGGTAAAACTACAGGCACCTGTACAAGATCAAAAAGCCTTATAAAATTAGAAGTTGTATTTAGTCATATTTTTTATTTGTTGTATCTAAACTCAAGTAAGGGTTGCATCTGGGCAAATCACAACCACCTTTTTAGAACAGATAAAATTCAAAATGCCAAAGTAAAACAAGATAGAATTAAAGGTCCTTACAAACCTTTAACAACATGCACATCAGTGACATCCTCCAGACTCAGCTCCAGTATGTTGCCTTGGAAAACTGTAGAAACACTGCTCTGACTCCTTCAGCAGCCTTTCCTTGTGCTTCCTGCAAGGCCCTGCTCTCGTTCTCCATGGTCTTGTCAGCTGTGGACAAACTCCTTGTTGTCCTCCAAATGCTCAGCCAGTGAGGCTTTCCTAGTCATAGCTGTCAAAGAAAAGGTCAGCTGCTCAGATCCCATCAGTTCCTTTTAAAGGAAACATGACACAGGAAGATTCATAAGTAAAGAAAATACCATCAGTCATTGTGAGTCATTAAAAAAAAAAAAAAAAAGAAACCAAAACCCAAACAAACCACCACCAACAACAAAACACACAAACAAACAACCCCAAACAAAACAAAAACAAACAAACAAAACCTCCTCTTCTAGTAGGATCCACAAAAAGTAAGAAATGCACATTACATATGATTTCCAAATGGTGAGAAAAGCATGTTACTTAATGTAGCTCTCGGTGTTTTGTCTGAATTTAGTATCATCCTCTTGCTTGGCCAAAAAAGGAAGCTGTCATATATGTAGTATAGCAAACCAATTCTCAGCTAAAACAAAGTACTAAGTAACTGCGATAAATATATATATATGTATATATATAAACATATTAAAAATAGAAAGTATGAGTGGGATGTCATGCCTTTTCTGAAAAAAGGCCCTTCAGCCATGCCAGTTAGAGGTATAAACACCCATGCTTTTCTCCTTTTACTTTTAAAATGTAAGGGTCCTCTTAATCAGAAAGAATAACAACATCAGACTTTCATGTACAGGCCATTAAAGATGAAATATTAACCTAGCATTTCAATGCAGTCTTAATATTAAGAACAAATATTTTTAAGGTAAAGTAGAATCTTAAAAAACTCAGAATTAGTATTAGCTTACACTAAAAGAAATTAAACTGAACTAACTAGAGGTGACTGTTGGCATTCTATGATGGAGCGGCTGCAGGAGTCAACAAGACCATCCAATGTCATCTACGTAGAGTTCTCATAATCTTCAACATGGTCCCAGATGACACTCTTATCTCCAAATCGGAGAGATATGGATTTGAAAGGTGGACTATTCAGTGGTTAAGAAGCTGGCTGGATGAATGCAGCCAGAGAGTTGTGGTCAATGGCTCTATTTCTGGCTGAAAGCCAGAGATAAGCTGTGTTCCTCAGGGCTCTGTTTTGGGACCAGTGCTCTTTGTTACCTTTATCAATGACACAGACAGTGAGATCAAGAGCACCCTCAGCAAGTCTGCAGATGACACAAACCTGAGTGGAGCTGTAGACACAACAGAAGGAAAGGATGCCTCACAGAGGGAACTTGGATAAACTTAAGTGGGCCACAAGAACCTAATAAGGTTCGACAAGGCCAGGTGCAAAGTACTGCCCCTGGGTTGGGGCAATCCCAGATATGAAAACAGACTAGGAGAAGAACTTATAGAGAACAATCCTGCAGAGAAGAATTGTGATGTTCTAGTAGATAAAAAGCTGAACATAAGATGGCAATGTGTGCTCACAGCCCAGAAGGCCACCACATCCTAGGCAGCACCTAAAGAGAAGTGATGAGCAGGTTGATGGAGGTGATTCCCCCCCTCTTAGGACCCCACCTGAATACTGCACCAGGTCTGGAATTCTCAGCACAAGAAAGAATTTGGCCAGTTAGAGTGAGTCCAGAGGAGGACCGTGAAGATGATTAGAGAGAGAAGAGCTGAGAGAGCTGGAACTGTTCAGCCTGAAGAGAAGGCTCCAGAGAGACCTTGCAACAGGCTTCCAGTACCTAAACGGGGCCTACAAGAAAGCTGGAGAGGTACTTTTTACACATGTATGTAATGATAGGACAAGGAGGAATGGCCTTAAGATAAAGAAAGGAAGGTAGATTTAGATTAGATGTTAGGAAAAATTCTTTATTCAGAAGTTAGTGAGGCGCCACAACAGGTTACCAAGAAAAGTTATGGGTGCTGTATCCCTGGAACTGTTTGAGTTAAATGGGACTTTGAGCAACCTAGTGTAGTGGAAGATGTCCCTACCCATGGCAAGGGGATTGGAACTGGATGATCTTTAAGGTGCCTTCTCAATTATGATTGATGTTACAATTCTATGATTCGAGAATTATTCATTTCATTAAGCACAGGTGTCCTTAAATTTGAATTAAATTCCATGTAAATACCATCAAAACAATGAAGTAATATATAATCAATAATTTCATTTAAATTGTAACAGCAAGTTTAATTTTCTTACTGTGAGGTGAGGTAAGGTGATGTGAACGTTTCTGTATGTTGCACAGAAATTTTACATCCTGTAAAATTTTCATGGAAAGGTTTTACATTAATTCACCTTATATTTTTAGAGATATTAAGGATTTTTCAGAAATTTATGTGTATATATCTCAAGTTATTACTCTGCCATTCATACCTTGCTGCTGTACTACTCAATTGCATAATTATAAATGAGCTTTTTGTAACTTATATAGAAAATAAGAAGTGAAAAATTAATACTTTGAGGAAATTCATTAGCTTCTCTGTATATTAAAAAAAAAAAAAAAAAGCTGCAGCTGAGACCACAGTATTCTAATTCTAAAATAATCAAACTCTGATCTGTTGAAAATTCACTTAAACTGACATACAAACTCGCCTACTCTTTTCCTGAAATTAAAATGAATGTGGAACCATCTTCTTGTCCAATACAGAGTTTATGGCATTTAGTGTGAGAATATTTTGATGTGGTTATTAAGTTTTCAACTAATCAAAACAAGAATGCCTTCCCTCCAGACATGTATCCTCATAGATATCTCTATAAGCTCATACAACAGCTTCCTGTCACAAGGTAGTAGCCCCTTGCAAACTTAGATGCCTGAAGTTCGGCTCCTAAATCCATAGTAAGGAGCCGACTTCTTTGTAGCTACTTCTGCAAATCAAACTGCAATCAATGCAATCTCACCTTCTTATTTATAAATATTTTTATTTTACCCATGTGCTTGTGTATGGATTTAGAAATTTTTTTAGGAGACATGGTTTGATCACTTTAGATTATTATTTTGTTTGATCCTCCTTAATCATAAGAACATGATTTCTTCAATATGGAACTGTTCGGTCAACGTACTTTTAACTTCCTCCTTTAGCTTCAGATTACAGTTTCAAATTATTCTTGAGCACTTGAACATCTGTAAGAAATAGTTACAAATTGAAAGAGTAAACTGAAAAGAAGTATTTTGGTTTTTTTCTTTTCTTCAAGATTATTGTGGAATTGGACAATTCTAAAACCAGAATGCTGTAGAAAGCAGTCATCTGCTTCCTCAAAGTGGTTGCAATATGGTCTTGCATGCTACAGCATTGTACTTGCATGCTCTTAGTTTCTATATCTCCTGTGCAAACATTTTTCATGGGAAAAAAATCTGATAGCATTGTTTCATGTCTTTTAAATGGACAAGTTGGCATTTTTTAATGACAGAAAGACTCAGAAGAAATGTCTCTGATTTGTAATCATCATTCTTAATTTGAGGTTTACTTTCTTCACATGGCTTACAGCACTGAGACTTCTATCAGTTTTGTAAACCAAGAATATTGTTGCTTCAAGAAGACCCTGGAACTCCTATTGGGTAATTATAATTACTTATTCCAAATCTTCAATTAGATTCTTCATAACATGATGTTATTTAAAACAAAGCTGAATGCTTTATTTGTCAATAAGGCAGTCTTGAATATTTTGATGATAAGGCAATGTATGTAAAGGAGTTATTATATAACATAGCCATAGTCCAAGATCTACAGAACTTCAAGTAATTCTTGAAACTTGTACCAGTATGGAAATAAAACCCCCAAATATTTAAGCATACAAACCCACTGATCTATTTCTTCCTACAGATTCACTGATCCCATTCTGTTAGATGCAGATGTGAAGCTGAATTAACTCACTGATGAATCTAGCATTCAGTTAGTAAATATACCATGAAAAATTGGCAACACAGAGCTTACTATGATAGAAGCTTAGCACTGCAGAATCTTTAGTGTTAAGGAATATACATGTAACTGAGCTCCTAATTTTAGTGGAAAAAAAAGTCAGACTGGTATCTGTCACGTCTTGATCTGCTGTTATATCAGAACATGATCTTCCTTACCTTTTTATAAAAGTCTTTTATGCACAGCACCTAAACATTTCCTCTAGAAGAATATTTCTGAGACACTATTACCACCTAGTACCTCCAGAACTGAAGCTCCGTTTAATTTTGCTTAGGTGTGTTTTGAGTGCAACTTCTTGCTTATGCAGTGTTTTGGCTATTGTGGTGTAATTTCCTTCACCCCCTTGCTAAAGGCCATGATGAGAGGTTTCTTTCTTTATTTTTCAACCTCAGCTTCCTCCCCCTTGTATTCATTGCCCATTTATACCACCCACATCCATCTCTTTGAACTAATTCTTCCCTTCTTTCCTTCCTCTTCTGCCTTTATTTTTCTATTTAGACCATATGCCGTTCAGACCCTCTCTGATTGTCTCTTATTTTGTTTTTGTAAATCACTGTGTGTGAAGTGGACTGTTTTCTCTTTTGTCCTTGATTCATTTCATTGAAAAAATGTTATTGTATTCCAAGGTGTGAAGTAAAACAAATGCAACCTCAGCCTAAATACCAGGACTCACTTCTGAGCTGCAGGAGGACTGCACTCCAAGCCTGATGCTACCAAGCAGAGCACACAAGAATGCTGGCATGCTCATCACTGCACAGTGGTGGCCCACATCAGCCAAGGACTTCAGATTTTCTTAACAAACAAGTATGCTGCTCCTACCACAAACAAACAAACAAAAAAAAATCAGGCTAATCATAATTTTGAGGAAAATTGAGATAATATGTTGATCAACATGGAGAAGAACATGCTGTCCCTTCCACCAAACATGGTGAGACTGAGCTGTTTGTTGCATATGGGTTCATTTGCATTCAAATTATGCTGATTGACTGTACCAGAGTAGATGGAGAGGTAGTTTCATAGAGTTAGGGAGATTTTCTGTTGGGTTTACTAAGGAAATATGCAATCAGCATTGGAACAGACTCCAAATACAGACTCAAATTGTACAAGGCTGTTGTGCTAAACAGAGGCAAGATTTTGATGTAGTATAGAAAGCACATCTGCCAGCTGGAGAAGTTCCACCAGAGGCACCTATGTGTCTTGCTCTGAGTCAGATGCTACACTAAGCTGACCAGTGATGAATTCCTGCAGCGTATCCACATGGAAAGCCCAGGTGTAATGGGCTGGACATATGGCTTGAATCAATGATGTACATATGTTCAAGCACCTACTATGAAGGGAACTGGAGTGTGGAAAGAGGAAGCAATGGTGATCCAAGAAAGTGCTTCTAGGACACCCTAAAGGCAGGATTGATTGAGTGCAACCTTCTGGCAAACTCTTTTGAGTTCTTTGCCAGAAAGATACAGCAACGGATCATCAAGGTGAGGGAAGGCATAGGCCTCTTTGAACAAAACCAGATGCCGTTGTGCAGGACAAGCATGCGGGGGGAAAAAAAAGCAGATTGTGTCAGCAACAGCAGCAGCAATAGATTATTCCATGTAGATAGTGAGTGGCATGGTGACAAGCATGGTAAAAAGCATTTATCCTGCACAGGCCTCCACAAGCCTTCATTGCACCCGCTGAGTTTGACTCACCCATCAGCTGAACAGGACGGCCTTCCTTCACTTGGAGGAACAAACTGTGAGTGATTCAACAGTTTCACACACATAAAAAGTATCTGGGGTGAATTATTTTGCTTGGTTTTTTGTTTTCACTTTGATATTGAAGCCAAATTCAAAGAAATATTGAAACAAAGTGAACTCAAGAAAGCAAAACTTTATTCTAATAATCACGAAAACACAAACATTTTAACATAATAATTCCTACTATTTTTCTTTAATTTTCCTAATGTTAGGAAAGGCTCTGATCTCTCTCTGTTTTTCTAGTAGTCTTCTCATCATAAAATCTGACATCTGAGAGCTTTTAGCCAGCCTGGGTTATACCAACTAGTTGCTGATTTTAACGACAGCCATATCTTTGTTCCAGGTGGGAAAATTCTCAGAAGCCATGGAGCAAACAAGAAGGGAAGCCGACCTACCTCAGAGACCCCTGCAGCTCAGGACAGAAATAGCCTGGAGAGGTTACATAGCTTGTTCTGTGCTTGCCGCTTCTGAGGGCGTGAGTAGAACTCAGCTCTGTAAAACAATGCACGTGCCTTAAGTGCTTCCTCATGCATCTAGGTAACTGCATGCACCTCAGTCCTCAGGACTTCAGCTAAGGCTGCTGGGACCCAGTTTGTCCCACTACTAGCTATAAAAGGAGCGCAGGGTGATTACCTCAGACTTTAATGTCTACCAGTAAAATATCAAATGTAGAACAAAAACCTGTGGGGACCTTAACTTTCTGAAGTGGAGCTTCCTAGACTTCCATAGTAACACCATGTGTTTCAAAAGCTGTTTCCTCCTTAGCAAGGCACAGTGCTTAGACAGAGGTCGTAAATTTAGCAAAGAATTACTGGAAGCTGCACAGGTGCCACTTACCTTCTCATTATGCATTTTAGAAAATAGGGAGTGTCATCTCTCTCCATCTCTTTTTGGAAGAAATGGCTCAGTTGATAAAGTCAACCTGTACTTTGCATTGCAGATCCTCATTTGCTGTTGACTGTCACAGGCCTGACACAGCACTCAGCAGAGCACGTATCTGCACAAGATAAAAGACTCTTTTCTCTCTTACGACTTCCAGGACAGTTTTTTGGGTCTGCTCACTGGCTGCAGTTATGGTCAGGCTAAAGAGTCTAACCATTCCCCTCACGCTGTACAAAAAAATTCAGCACCTGGCCAAGAGCTGTTAAACCTCCTTCAATTCCTTCAGGGATCTAGCAGCAAAACTAGCTGGTTTTTGCAATCATTACCATTCATGTTGGTTGAGAAGTTGCCTTTAGAAAAGCTGAAAGATCCAAAAATTAATTTCTGCATTTTTATCTTTCCTGTTGGGAAAAGAAGGCAGTGTTCTGTCCTGAGAACAGCTAGGCTTTAGCAAACTGCAGATGACAGTATTGTAGTTTTTTAGCTCATCTATGCAGTCAGCAAGTCTCCTCATTTTAGATCCCGATACCATCTGATCCTTGTAAGCCCTTATATCTCTTCAGGGCATGAAAGCCCACTGTGATGAAAACTACTGATTAAATGAACAGCAGCAATAAGAAAAACTGCAGCATTACAATGGGATTTGAAGAAGAAAAACAGTGAGCAAATACTATTTCACTTCTCTGTGATGCTCATCTTTGCTGCAATAGGTAAGTATAAGTTCAGTAACTACAACAGAGAAAAAATGTCTACACGGTAGAGTTAGACTACTACTAGTGTCACTTATCTACTTTTCCTCACTTTGTTAGTCTTACAAATTTCCATGAAAACATTGGGCTACAATTTCTAGAGGAAATTTCCTTTCTACAAGGATCTCCACCATACAACTGTGAAAAACAAACTGAATCTGAATATGATTTGAATAATAAAAACCTTTTCTCAAAAATTGTATCATCAAAGGCAATGAAACCCCAAGAATTATATACAGAAATCTAAAAAGCAGATGAGACCACATAATTTAAAAAGTGCATCAGGAGAAAATCAATACATAACCTTCTAAGACCCCTATCTAAAGCTGTAACTGGCCACACTTACCAAGTTGAGTAAAGCATCCTTTTTCAAAGGCAATATCTAAGCTTTATGCCTAGTTTGATTATAAGCACACACTGAACACCTCTTGAGCGGAAACGTTTAGAGAAACAGGCCTGTTAGAAACACAACACCTGAAGTGGAGTTTAGGCTAAGTTTAAGTCCAAAGTTAGTATTCAAAAATTTTGGCTGCTGCCAAGCCCTGAAGGCAATGTGAACCTTACAGTTTTCAAATTTGCTCTGGTTCGAGCTCAGATGAGGCGCTGGGCACCTTGCTTACTAACCTGGTGGGAATCCCAAATTAGTCCTTATTCCCCTGAGGGATTCTGTCTAGTTAGTACTTAGTATTTCTTGCCTCTGGAATGAGTCCCAACTGGCTGAGCTGCCTGACTCAGATCACAACCCACAGAGTATGCCCAGGAAGTGCTAATGAAATCAAGCTGCTGACAGCATCATGAGAAGATGTGCTTCGATTTTAAAACCCCAGGGTGAGGGAAAACGAATGCACTTTATCCCATTAATTAACCTATGTAGTAGGCATAGAGTCTACAGCCCAGTACATCCCAATCCCCTGGTTCAGGGGGTTGAGGACACTGAACTGGGATAGGAGCTACACAATGGAGAGAAAGAAATTTGCAAATATTTGCCAGCTCTGCAGCTGTTAGGCGGTGAGCAGGTGATTTATTTTATTTAAAAGCCTGTATTGTGATTATTTTTCCGAAGAAAACGATCAGCACCCCTACAGTGGAGGGAGGACACAAATATGTTGGTACACAAACAGACTCAGATGCCTGGACCAGGCTGCATGAACCCCAAAGAGGGACAGGATTTCACACAGCCCTTCTCAGCATTCTCTGGCCCGGTGGACAGGTTTTAATCTTGTCCTGACCCACGTAATCTTCTCCACAGGCTGTACAGAATTCTACTTTCTGTTTCCAGGGACAAGCATATCTTTCTCCAAGAGTACTCTTGCATTAAGATCAAATTGGATAACTGTAATTTTGGCAGCACCCAATAGCCAGACCCAGATGTATAAACAAGCACAGCATAGCAAAAGTTCATATATATTCAGGGATCTATGTCTGTTTGGATTTTAGCCTTGAAATATTGATTTATGATTTGGTATCTGAGCACTTACTTTCACAAGCAATGGGCCTGGCTGTTCATACAATCAAAAGAATATTTTTTAAGTCACTCTTCAGTTGTATTGAGTGTTTCTTTTTAACTTCAGTGCATAAAAATTACTAACAGTTTTAAAACCACCATACCATAGTCATCTTGATCTTTGACAGAGTTCTTAATATTCCAGAATTTTGTATTTAAACCAGAACAGGAAAAACTTTTTCAGGAACAGAGCAAATAACCAATCCATCATTCGTATATACAACTAGTACACCTCCCTCTTCAATCTATTTGACTACTGTAATTTAAAGTTATAAAAAAAAAAAAAAAAAAAGGAAAGAAAGCACAGTTGACAAAACAAAACATTAGTCTGAGATGATTACACAAATCTGTGGAAATTTTTGTGTGTACACGTGAATTTAAACATATCAGAATTTAAGCCCATAAGTCACAGAACCCCCCTTGGATTCAGATTCCAGTTTAGGAAAAAAATTGTGAAAGTATAATTATGTGGTAGAATTATGCTAAACACAACTGAGAGTTACCAAGGATTGAATTGCTTGTCTTTCTCCACCTTGTCCTCAGCCAAGTGGCAGGAAACAGCTGGCCAGAATTTTTTAGTATCTTTAATGAAGTGAATACTTAGTTGTCAGGATTTGGTAATTAAATGAAATAAGACTAATATTCCTGTGTAGATTTACTGAAATATGATTGTCCTGAAATTAAGGCAACTCTTTATGTGAGATTTAGCGAGGGAGTAAACTTACACAAAAGTTCAAATTATGGAAAGAATTCATAAGGGCTTCTATTTCTTAGTGTTGTCATTATTATTGCAGGACTCCTTAACAACACTGAACCAAGACACAAATTAACTGATTTATTTTGATGTCTCACTTCAACCAAGTACCTATAAATGACTAAGATAAGTAAATAACTTAAGGGAATTTATTTTGCTGTCAGGACTCTCTTAATCTTCTACTGTAATGAATACAAAGTTCAGAGGGTATTTCCAGAGTGATTGTAGGTTAAATAGAAGTTCTGCAAGACAAAATCTTGAAGTTGCGCAATGTGGAATTCTCAGTATATAAAAAACTCATCCTGATGTTGGTAGTTTAGGTACAACAACAGGCATCAAAAAGTGACCAAAAATGTTATGTTGGATATTTTGCATCTGTTTGTGTTTTACTAGAGGAGATGTAAAATATTCCAGATTTACTTTCATCATATTTGGTAATTACAGTTGATCTATAAGATTTACTTACCAAGGAATATTCACTTTCCATTAGTTCATCCTCCCTCTTTGCTACAGTTATCATCATTTCATAATATAAGCCATGAACTATGGCACATGATCAACCTAGACTTGGCAATCTTTGTCAAGGGGGAAAAAAAATGAGAGAAAAATAAACCAACCAAGCAAACCAAATAAGCAAATGAGCAACAACCAAAAAAAAAAAAAAAAAAAAAAAAAAAAAAAAAAAAAAAAAAAAAAAAAAAAAAAAACCAACCAAAAAAAACCCACAACCAAAACAGGGTAAACCAAGTTCAGTTAAAACACCAAAAGCACTATCAATCCATCTGACATCCAACTGGATGTTTCTGAAAAGAATTTAATTCTATCAAACAATATATTGAATAATCACATTTTTTTCAGGTTATTTTTAAAAGACACTTGTAAAACCATTTAACAAGCAATCATCAAGTAATAGCTTACATAAACATCTTTATCTGTTATTGACAAATAAAACAGGTTAATTTGATTGATTATATTATCCTCCTGAATAGGTGAAACGCTCACGACATTATCTGCTTCTCCATCTAGAGCCAAGAAAGCATTTGAAAAGTCACAGCATGAATTCTTCTTCCCGTGTCTTTTTAAATATGCAAAAAATCTTCCACTTACAACTTTACCCATATCTCAATTAAATAAAAGAGAGATTTTTCTGACAATTAGAGTGAAACTCTTGTAAGGTCTGCAAATCGCCACAACCCACTTGACTTTAATCAATTGGCAGAAGCCTAAAGTGTCACATATAGCCAGTCTTGGGCTTGGTAGGGGTTTATTGCTTAACCTGAAATAGTGAAGAACCCAGTCCTATCAGTAACAAGGCAGACTGTAATAAAGAAATTCAAAAATATTAGTGTCAACAAATTTCGGGGAAAACCACAAAATATTGTCTGCAATTGATCCTATTTTTTTCCTTTTGAACTTCTCAAGGCTTCCAATATTCTGATGGTATTTTAGAAACTTTCTAACAGTATTATGTTTGAGGATTTTTTGATTCATTGCTCAGCTGCTGTTAATTTTAATTTTTGCCTATAAGTGGATGTTATAAAAGCGTAACCTAAATGTCCACAATACTTTCTCCAACCTTTAAAAACCTGATGTGTAAAATACTATTAATGTGTATAAGGAGGAAAATCTAAAATCTAGAGATATTTAAGCAAACTATTATAGTGGACACTTGAGACATTATCTATTATTTTAATAATTTTTTTTTTTTTTTTTAAGACTGACAAAGGCAAAATAAACAGCTGCCTGAGGCAGGGGATTGCTGAAGGAATGCACTCGGGAGTGTGAAAGTGAAATCGAGAACAACACTGTTGCAAATGATGCAGTCACAGCCATCTCATCTCTCTGAATGGAGCAGGATCTGGATGCCTGCCTTCCCAGAGCTGGGCCCCAGTTCCCCAATTCAGGCACAAGCTCCTCAAACATGGAAAGACAAAACCGAATTCCCCATGGACCTCTCTCAGACCAAATGGATGTTCTTCAGCATCTTGAAGAAAGCCTCTGAATTTCTGCTGTGAAATCTTACACAGTTTAGCTTTCCGTGCCCTTTTTCCTTTGTTTTTAATGCTACCAAATGAAATACTGCCTGCTTAGAACCAAATCTGAGTACAATTCTTTCAGGAGCATGGGACTTGCTCAGCCTGATTGCTCTTTTCTAATGACTTCAGTGGAAAGAAAGACATCTGCAAACAGGAGTAGCCAGCTTCACCCTCACACGCAGCACAAAACAGAACAGAGCCCCTTCATCATAACACAGTGTCCCAATCCCTCTCTGAGAAAAAGTCATACAGGACACAAGCAGTGGAAATCACTATCACATGAGGCACAGCCATGAGGTCAGTGCAGCAGAAAAACTATCCCTAAATTTTTCTTTCTTATTTTCTCAATCTTTCCCACACCCTGACAACATTTTATCATTTTTTAAAACATATGAAACCTTATTATAGTGTCAAAGAAGCCCAGCATATGGCTACTGGCCAGACAGGAACATATTAAAGTGAGAAATTTTTAACTGTTAAGTCACACTGTAAAGAAACTACCAGGCTCAGGCCTCTTCAAGCAAGTTTCAGTTGCTTTCCTAAAAATGGCCTTAGTTTTAAACCATGGTGCTTTCCTAATCTGATACCTAAATTATTGAGGTTGACAGGTTTTATATGGTATAATACACTTTTTTTAGCACTATCAATTGACCACTGCAAAAAGCCATTTTGATATAACTCTTCTGATTGCATCATAAATGCAATCAAAGATTACCAAACTTTCTAATACAGCATCTGAGGTCAAAATTTTGCTGCAGATGAGCATGAGAGAGTATACTAGACAGAAGTGTGTGCACACATGCATACACATTTCTGTAAAATGCCAGGAGAAACATGGATATATGCATACATACTTAAAAAAAAGAGATTTAAATTCTTTCTGATGTGACTACTAATCTGCATAGCTAAAGATCCATAAAATTTTACTTTATATGATTTCTTATTGTTCCATCCACTCCTTTGATGTCATCAAGTGTTAGGTATTCATTGGTTCAGATAAATTATGTCACATCTTATTTTTCTGGAATAGCTGAAAGGAAGCAAGAAAAAAGTATATTCTTCTCCAATACATACTCTTTCTGTTACTAAATTCTTAGGTTTGTTTTCCTCCTTAGGAGTAATTTTTTAGGGGAAAGAATCACTGACTGACTGACCAACTGGCTCAAGAAAAACATTAGATACACTACAAATGCTTTGGCAGAGCTGACACATCTGGCAGTTTAGCCCTGGCTTGTCCATACCCCTTTCCCATTTAGGAAGACAACAAAATAACCAAGGCTCAAATCCTACAATATTAATGTAAACCTGTAACTTTAAACTTACAAATGGTTCTGCCTGCATGGACACTAGCTATCTGCATACATTTTTGGAGAGATATGGGAGCTCAGTATGTGTAAATTTAGCATGGATCCTTGCTGCAATCAGTTAGTTACAGCATATTGCAGCACTAAAACTGCTGGAAGAAACAGAAAGTCTCTAAATAACTACAGCCAATAGTTGCAATCCTAGAAATTCTCACATCTGAATAACATCAATGTCACAAATTCTCATGCTGGATTTGGCATTCCTCACTCAAATAAGGTAAATTACTTCACCAAAGTAACTGTTTATAGGATTATGTAATTCCCTGCTACTATTTATTCCATCTTCATCCCACCAAAAAGACATATGAAAAGAGAGAACACATAACAAGATATCTATATAAAGCACATATATGTGCATTCACATACACACAGACATATATATTTAAGCAGTTATAGTATGGATGGTGAGTGACAAATAGTCCACTTGTGTAATTTTATTGTAGTTCTTGCATTCAAGAATCAAGTTTAAACAAAACATCGAGGTTACAAGGCCAAACACTGAAAAGTTAAGAAATCCACAAGAGAAGGCTAGTTTTTGAAAAAGTGCCTCATTCTCAGAGATCTCTCTATTCAGCAGACACGTAAGTGGGATGATGCAGGGACTAGGGAAGAAAAGAGTCGCTTCTTTGTTTCTCAGTCTGACAAAAATGTTAATCATATGAAATTTTTCCAGTTCTCACATTGTGGACAACAGCACTGGAATCTGACTTGCAGCAGAAGTTTATCACCTGAAACAAGGGAGTAATCAACCGTGACTGTGGTTCCACTGCTATGCGGAATAAGAGATATACACTGCCTCTGATATCCCAGTTATTTAGTAAGTAGCAGAGGAACTCTGAAAACCAGAAATCCTGGGTCCTACCCCAGGTTCTGGAAGATGATGTGTTTTAGTGCCATAGACATTTTAAAATATTTTCTAACCTGTTGTATTCTACCCCTACCTTTTCCTCTGGACAAGCTGTTTTCACCTCTCTTCCTATTTTCTATTGTTTCTACTGCTTGATCTCACCTACGACCTCCACTAGAGCCTGTTGTCTCCTCCTTCAGATCGTAAGTCCTGCAGATATCTGTCCCTGTCTCAGTTCTGCTCCCCACTCAGGTTTTATTCAAGGCTGATTGATCTGTCCTTCTTCAGACTGCCCTGATGTGATGTGGATGACAATGAAGGAGGAATGAGAGCAGAAAAAAAGACAATCTTCTTGCCCTCACTTCTAGAGTTACTGAGGCACATAAGAGGAACAATTATAAGGAATGACATGTTTAGTTCTGCTGTGAGATTGCCAGTCTTGAACATACACACTACAGATGAAATCTACAATTAATTATACTATAAGCTATTATATCAAGTATATCCAGTGATAACTCTGCCAAATGGGTGTGTAATTTTACAAGGAAAGGAAAAAATGCACCTCTTTCTGGCCTCAAGATACCTCTTTCTTAAATTTACAGCATTTACTGTAAAGCAGTTTATTCAGTAAGGTCACACAGATTTTTAACATTAGCAAACCAAACAATTTCTGCCTATTATTCCTGGAAACAGTTAAACTGTTTTGTTGAAGCTTTCTTGTTATATAAAAGCAAGACATACAGTGTGAGGCCGACATCAGTCATAAAAAATTCTTGTCTGAAGGTTTACATCTAACAATAAGAACCACACCAGAATCTTACATAAAAAAATGTTCTCCATCCTTAAATAGGGAACTCATTTCTAGCTCCATCTGTGGCATATATATGCATACAAGTATTCATTGAATGTATATATATTTGTAAAAATTTGTTAGCATTATTATTTTTTATGCATCTTAAAGTTTTTTCTTTTTACTTGTGTTTGTATGTAATTACGTCAAATCCATAATCTGTTTCTCCTGTTAAGTTCCCATAAAATTCATAAGGCCAAATTCCTCTTAACAAATTCACCAGCCTCTTTTGTGTAAGGGGTGACTATTTTCACCCAAGAGATGCTTGATACTCATGTAAGATTGTAAATATATTTAGAGTTCTGAGATGAAAATTACTTGAATACCTTGCCGTCGCCTCTAGGTTCCTCTTCAAGGTCATATGAATATAATAATAGGCTTATTGAAATACTGCTGCACATGGCTATTTACCACCACAAAGCCTGACTTATTGGCAGTTTAAGGAGAATGGAAAAAAAACCCCACCTTATTTAGAAGGACTTTTTCTCAAATTATTATGGAGTCTAGCCCATTGTCTTTATACATAGCAATAAACACTGAATAGTTGGATAAAGAATATCTTCATTATTCTATCTTTATATTTTGCATTTATTCCAAGGGCTTCATGCAGGAGAAGCTTACAGAGTATCACAAAAGTTGCAAGCATAAATCTTAAATGAATTGATGGAAAGCTTAACCTCATCCCGGTTTATCTATCATAGCTTTAAATGTGTTTACATTCTTAGATAAAGGCAACCATATTCCCTTAAAGTAAACTCTTAGATCCTTGTGGGTTGATTCATGGACTATTAAATTTTAAGATATTAATTTGTTTAATATGTAATTACGTAGAGCTACAGTAATATGATGTTACATTTTCAATGTAAAATACATAGTTTTCTTTTAACCTGGGCATTGACAACATCATACTACGAGTTGATAGCTGTGTCTCAGCATATAGAAAAATCCTGCCTAAACAACATAAAGCTCTGGTTTTGGTAGAAATGTGGTTTCCCCCTCCTCTCTCCTTTGTATAAACATACCACATTTCTCTTGAGGGGTTCTCAGTATTAGGTATTTACTTTTCCAGCTTCAATCCAGGTCCCAAGAGTTTCCCTTCTTTACTCCCTACATCAAAAAATTGCTATGATGACTAAGACTGTCTAACAAGGAACAAGAAATCTATCTCTACAACTGGTAGTTGCTGTTCCAGAAATATCTGATGGCTTCAGCAGACGAGATGAAAGGAAGGCAGTCAGGTTAGGCTCCCAGGGGACAGTGCAGTCCCAACTCCTCCATCTGACACTACCTAATGTATCAGTTGTTCAGCCCAACTGATGAGGTGTACACAAAATATACTGGATTTTTACCGAGGATGATAGGTGATAAGAGTTAGTTATAGCACAACTTATTGTTATAATTTTCTTTTTAATGTGGAAATAACATACATAAGGAAATATCGGATCTGACAATATTTCGTACCATTCGATTCCCAACACATTGCGCTTTTACTGTGTTTGTGCCTTGCACATTTGCAAGGCAGTGATCTTCCTCTCTCTTTCTCCCCCCTCCCTCTTTCTCTCTTACATATGGGTTTTACACATGACCCCCACACATCAAATGCAATTGCCTGACCTGATCTGTGATATACTAACCAGCTGCATCTGGAATCACAGACTGAAAAAGAAGCTATGACACAGAGATGGAGATGGAAGAGTGCATCACAGCAGATTTCTGCAAGAAAATCCCAGAATATTCCCAGCTCCAGCTCAGGACAATAGCCTTCCTTGTCACATGCCCAGTATGCTTTGAAGGCATGGTCGTTGCAGTCTTGGTCTCCAGAAGTGCCTAGAGTTTGATCACTGCATGACCCAGTTCAAGGAATCTGATATATTATGGTACCAAAAAATAGATAATTTAAAAAATTTGTTTAACTTATTTATCTTTTCATTTCAAGTAGTTGGCAGTGTGGATACCACATCAATGATGGCTGTGGGGTCTTTTTTCCCCTTTTGCATATGTTTTACAGTACAGTAATTATTTATATGACCATAAGGGTTTTTTTTTTTTCCCATTGGACTTCTCTTCATTCTATACAAAGGTGGATATCCAGGTAGAAATTTTTCACCAAAAAGCTGGCATTTCCCAAAATAACAATTCTTCTGTTCAATTACATTGGCTTGGATTCTAGTTGAGTATTTTAGATTTTGGATTTTAGAAGTCTTCTATTATTCTTAAATGCAAAAATAGTTAATTGACAATTATACAGTGTTAGAAACTGTTTTCTCAGTATTAATGAGTGATTTGACTTATTTTTAAATCAGCTGTCTCTCACAACTGATTTTTTACTGCATATTCAATATATGCTTTTATTATAACATTCTAATGATACTGTGATAATGGAAAAAGATGACTGAAACTGTATTACCCACTGAGTCACATAAGGACTTAATGCATTTATGTTTAATATTCCCAGGAATTATAGAAGGGATTAGAATAAAAGAAAGAAAAAGGAAAAAAGAAAAAAAAAAGAGAGACAAAAGGTACAGATTTATCTACTGTCCAATCCTGTCATTAGCCTGAAAACAAGTTTACTATGGACTTACACTGTGACTTATCCTCATAGTCACAAACCTACTCCATCAATAAAAAGAAGCTTGTATGCGTACTACATTAAAATGACTTAAGGATTAATTGTTCAACTTTACCAGGTTTTTTAGGACTGGATACAATAACAGAAATTGGACTCAGATGTATGGATTTCTCAAGGATATTATGGACCATATTTCCACGGACATTTTTATTGTTTCTAGTCCTCTAAAATATTTAAAAAATTGTGCTTTTGATAGAGTAGTTTTTTCAGTCTATTAGTTTCTGAAAACATTTTTCTATTATGTCAATTGCGGGACTATGATTTCATTCTTGCTATCATAGATAACCTAAAGTTCATTTGAATGCTATTCTTGAGTTTTTAACTTCCACTGAAGTTAGCTGACGTAGAATTATGTGTGTTTATAATTCAGAAAGGGCTTTGCACAAAGGCAGTTTGGAGGACTCCGCTGTTTAGCTCTTTGTAGTTGTTGTAAAAAAAAACCAAAACAAAACAAAAAAAAAAAAAAAAAAAAAAAAAAAAAAAAAAAAAAAAAAAAAAAAAAAAAAAAAAAAAAAACCAATTTGTTTGATATGGCAAAATTCCCATATTCAGCATAAGAAAGATAAATGATGTGTTCTTACATGTTTACCAATAATATTCTGCAATTCAAATTATTTACTATGAAAAATTCGAATAAGTTAGATTTTTATTCCTCTATAAACACATTTTGCAGCTTTAACAAGAATTTTTAAAAATGTGTGTGGGCTAGTAAAGCAGGAAGATCTCACTTATAGACATTAACACCGACTAAACACAGAGAAATAGGAATGTAATTATGTAGTTGCTTTGCTGACATTAATAATATTTCAAAATCAAGTGAAATTTCAGTGTTTAAAGGGAAATTTCGTACTTGTTCATTTGGAGCTTTCTTACTTCAAAGCTCCAGATTGTGGAACTGTGTAATGAGGTAAGTATTCCACATTTCATGATTTTATAAATTTATAACTCTCTCCCAAATTCACAGTATAAAATTTAGCATGAAAGAAGTTTAAAAATAAACAGACAAATGAAAATAAATTTTTAAAAAAAAATTACAAAAAAGAAAATAAAAGAAAAAAATCTCATAAACTTTAGAAAGAGATAGATCTGAGCACGGCACTGGAGGTTTTGGGGTGGGCTGTTTTATCCCTAGAAGAAATATGTGCTGAGAATAAGATTTTTCTCAGCCAGCAGAACAGCAAGCAGGAAGAGAAAAAGAGGCATTAAAACCCACAGCTTCCCCCTCGCACTCCCTCTCACCACCCATTCGGTGGGACAGAGCCTCACCTGCATTTCCTGGCCCACCAGCTCCCTGCTTGCGGGGTGCTATGTCTGGATCAGGCCTCTCCCTGAGCATGAAGCCATCTCCCCTGTGTGCAGATATCCAATGTGAAATACAAAAAGTGGCAAAATGTGGCTTAAATCTGCTCCCCCCTCAGGCAACACACAACTCCAAGCTCAGGGAAGATAATGTCCATATGCTGGAGCCCGCCTCTACAGGAAAGTCTCCGTGCCCCCTCTCTCACAGAGAGGTAAAGAAGGGGAAAGAGACAAGGGGGGGTCTTACTCCCCCTCTCCTAATGAGGCTGAGCAAAAAAGGGAGGAAAGAGAAACAGCATCAGAGAGAGAGAGGCAGCACAGAGACATGGCTGCATTGCCTAGAGGTAAAGTCACTCTGCTGGGAATATTTTCTATCTCTGCTCCAAAGGTTTTCTGTTGGGTTTGTGCTGTGCTATCACCAGCAGGAGCAACCCCATCTCAGGTGTGCTGGAGAAGGCAAGGGTGACCACCTTCAGCAAGAGGCTGGGTTTTAGGCCCTCTTGGAGAGGGTATACCAGCATAAGACCTTCAAGGACGTGGGGTCAGCATCCCAAACATGGTTAGCATAAACTTCTTACCCCTGGAAGTATGAAGCCTTCCTGGACACAAGGAAAGACAGCATCTGATTTCTTGGGTGAGTTTAAGGTCAAAAAAGAGTACAGTCCTGAAGCCAAGTGATCTCAAGGATAAGCAGCTGAGTAAGATATTTCTATCACATTCACACCTTGTCTCCTTGAACATAGCCATAAGCTCCCTTACAAAAGGGATCCTGATGCCTGAAGACTTTTTTCCTTTTTTTTTTTTTTCCTTTTCCAAAGAGCAACACAAAAACAAGGTACTACGCTGAAGCCCAGATGGTTAACAATGTGAATCCAGAACATATGGAAAAACCCCCACTCAGGGACCAGGTCCTAAAGTTCATCCAGACCTGTGGTAAACACCCACGATCCAGAGGCTCAGTAACAGCTTTGCATATCTCTTGGTACACACATTAAAGTTCTCTCTCTTTAAGACACATTGCAAATGCACTACCAGGTACATCCCTAAAGGCAGGAAGAAAAGTCATAGCAGAAATAGGAAATACACCCATCTTAAACAATATGAAAATCCCTTCCACTTCTTTAAAATGTGTGACAGAAATGCTGCAAGATATTGCTCCTCCTTCTCTTGCAAAACCAGGCCTGACCGATTTCCACCAGAACAGCAGCAGTGCACGGCTTGCCACTGAGATGGGCAAAGCACAAAGCACTCTTCGTCAAAATCAATGGGGAACTCTGTGCCAGATCAATGCCCCAGTGTGGCCAGCAGCCGGCAGGAACCATTTCCGTGTGAGTCTCCTATGAGACTGCAGGTGGTGGAGGCCTATGGAAAGTTGAATCCTAGCCACTAATAGCTAATGTAATCGTGTTGCTTGCTCAGATCTCCTGCTGATAAATGCACCCAGTTACTCCTAACTGTCTCCCTTACAAAATAACACCTCCCAGAACACCTACCTCCTCAATAGCTGTTAACCACATTGCAGCTGCACAAGAAAATCCATTCATCAATTATAAATCAATTGAGGAAGAAAAATCTGCAGCTCACTTGATTGCCCTTGTTGTCCTTGCTACTCACTGATCCTGCTACAGAAAATTTTCAGCCTGCCAGGTATCATTATTATTATTATATTTCAGAGCCTGGATGGATTAAACAGATAGTTCCTTCCTTTATTGAAAATAACTCTGCAGGAGTAATCCATTAGTAGAGCAATCTTCCCTCTAGTGGGAGAGGGGGAAAGAGGAAGAGAGACAGGGAGAAAGAGAGAAAAAGAGACTGTCTGTATTCCACAAAAGGCCATGCAAATATGGTGGGCCAGATGCAACCGCAGTCCCTAGCTACAGCCCTCCTGCTCTGACTGCAGGAGACTTCTTTAAATAGGTAGCTATTCCCTGAGAAGGAGCTCTGCTCCTCCTCTTCTGTTTATGCTGTCAGTTCCCAGCCCTCTCCTTCCAAGAAAAAATGTGCATTATGCGAGGCTGCTTTTAACAAGTAAAGTGTTTGCAAAAGTTTACCTCAGAGAGAAGGATTAGGGGGCTTGTCGCTCGACAGTGAAAAAATTTAACTGTCTGGATAAGGAGAAGTCAAGGCAGACTGGAACTGTTAAGAAAGACTGGAAAGGTCTTTGGGAAACTTTATCCACTCTCCGAGAAACATAGCTGCATTTACGATCTTTGGAAAGGCAAGGGGTGGGGGGGAAGAAGGTAGGAGAGAGGGGGAGGAATGCTATATCAAAGTCTGAAAAAATATAATTAAAATAAAATTAATAATAATATGGGGGAGGGGGGACAGACGGACACTCTTTTGACTCTCCCCTGCTGAAGCAGTCTTACGGATATTTTTCTCTTTTATTAACCACTTTCTCTTTTTATTAACCACGGTTAATATGATAGTATGCTGGTATTTCTAGAGCTAAACAAGCAACGGGACAACTGGATATTTTACTTTTTTTTGGTGTTGAGTGTTCCGAGGTGACTAAATTTGCCTTGTTGAGCCATGTAAAATCCTGACTTAATCATGTAAACTTCTGTGTAAGCAAAATAGACAAAACTTCAAAGGGTCAAAAACCCTTTAGGGATTTGTGAGGAGACGCCAGCAATAGATCCTAATCTGCCTCCAGAATCCTGGCTGTATTTGTCCAAGAAGCTGGTACCAGCAAACTCTCGAAGGTAGAGATAGTGGGTTGATTCAGCCTTTATCCCCTTAGAGAGTATTGGCTTTGTGAGGCTCTAGGCAGCGCTTCAACGCCAGGGGATCTTGCCCAAACCCTCTAAAAATGAAGTACAGGAGTAATTTGAGATAATGACTTTGTAACAGGCTTGGGCAGACCTTGGACAGAAGAAGTGAGAGATGTTATCACCCCAGCATTCCTCTTAAAATGCAGTTTTTCCCCCTGCTTATTCCCAGTTAGTCAAAGCTACATTAACATTCCATCCAGGGCTGCTAAACAGAATCTTAATTAGTCCTGATACTCTTGTGCAAGGGGTTTATTCATTGCACTCTTAACTAATGGTTGCTGTCAGAGTATTTTTTTTCTTCTTTGGGTTCTTTGGGGATATCGTGTTCTTCTGCAAAGCATGACAGAAATGTAATGTGCATGCAAAGGAAAAAAAAGTTTCGCAGATCTGAAATCTTGCGACTGAGGCTGACTCCAGCCTTGTCTGATGGTGGGACATTCTTAGGACTAATGAGAATAACTTCACCAACAAAAATATCCCTGCATTATGTTTACCTGAAATTTTAATGCTGCACGATCTCTCACTCTTTTTTTTCTTTTTCTTTTTTTTTTTTTCCCCGTGACAGAAAACAGTACATACTTGTCAGTGTTTGAAGCAGTTCACGCAGGTCTCACTAAATTTTCAGCCCTCTGAATTTTGCATTAACCACCCGTGGCTCAGTATTTAGCGAGAGAGTCTGTAAGCAGAGAAGAATTAACAAGTTACCAAGCGGCCCATTGCTGCGGCAGGACCTTTCTCTCTGCGTTATATCGTATTTATAACCCTACTTTACAGTCATTCCTCCCTCCACCCCTCGCGCACATACACCCGTTCCCGGGTTACACGCACACGCGTGTGTGTCCCTGTAACTCTCCAACTCGGACTGGCTCCGGTGTCAGCGAGGGGAAGTTCAGGCGCCCGTTAAGAGATATGCACACGCATATCATTTGATGTGAGCATCCCTCAAGGTTATTTGTGGCTCGGGGCTTAATCATGACAGTGAACAGCCACGACACACACCACTAAAAACCAAGAAGAGGCGAAGTGGGGATGCCTCGCTATCAGCGCTGTGCTGAGGCGGTTCTTTCGTTGATCAGCCGCGGCAGAAGCTGTTTTTTTGACTATAAATCTACGTTCAGCTACACCGGTCTCGGAAACAGATTTATAAGACTATAAATTACAGTTTCTTTCTTTCGGGTTGGAGTAAAGAAATAAAGAGGAGTGGGGAGGAAAAAAAAGACAGAGTAAGAGAAAGGTGCTTTTTTTAATTAGGAGGTCCGCGTTACTTAGCTGCTGCTCGCCCCTATTAAAACCTCCTTCTCATAAGCTTGCGTAACATTGATTACTCACAAAGAGTTCACAATAACTATCATGTAGCTAAACTAATTGAGACAATCATGCTAAGTTATAGTCAGTCTAAAAGGTACCATTGATGTGGTAATGCCTATAGAAAGTCAGACATGCGACTCACTACCATTTAATTGCTCCTTTAAACCTGTTATTACAATGTTAACTGGCTTAAGTATATATCGCTCCCTTTTATTGCCTTGATGTGACAAATTAAAACATACACTCTGGAAGCGGCATTCATTTGCGGACGTCGTTGCAGGAAAAGAGGAGCCGGGTGATGTCAAACCTGCCAGGATGAATTAATTTTAAAACTTGCATTTTACACTGCATTTCCCA